>NC_080716.1:10682400-10902400 GCF_019097595.1 Hemibagrus wyckioides
TCCTGTTCCAACATGACTGCAGACCAGTGCACAAAGCAAGGTCCATAAAGACATGGATGAGTGAGTTTGGTGTGGAGGAACTTGACTGTCCTGCACCTCAATCTGATAGAACACCTTTGGGATGAATTAGAGAGGAGGCTGCGAGCCATTCCAAAACTGGGACATCTGCCTTTACATGCACATGAATTTAATATTGAGTTGGCTTCAACTCTTCTGGGAAGGCTTTCCACAGGAGTGTGTTTATGGGAATTTTGGACCATTCTTCTGGAAGCGCGTTTGTGAGGTCAGGCACTGATGTTGGACGAGAAGGTCTGGCTTGCAGTCTCCTGTTAATTTATCCCAACGGTGTTCTATCAGGTTGAGGTCAGGACTTTGTGAAGTTCCTCCAGACCAAACTCTCTCATCCATGTCTTTATGGACCTTGCTTTGTGCACTGGTGTACAGTCATGCTGGAACAGGAAGGGGTCATCCCCAAACTGTTCCCACAAAGTCGGGGGCATGAAATTGTCCAAAATGTCTTGGTGTGCTGAAGCATTAAGAGTTCCTTTCACTGGAGCTAAGGGGCCAAGCCCAACCCCTGAAAAACAACATATGAATGTAATGATTTGGAGGGGTGTCCCAAAATTTGGCAATACAGTGTAGGATCAAATAAGAGATATAGATGTATTAGTAAATTAAATCAGGTAATTGTTTGTTTTTTCTCTTTGGCAGCTTGCAGATCAGGACCGCCTTGTGACTCAGAGTAATATGAAAATCGATACTGAAGTGGCTGGCCTGAAAACCTTGCTGGAATCTCACAAACTGGACAGTATCAAATATCTAGCAGGTAAGAGAATAATTATTATACAGTAAAAAAAAAAAAAATCTTCTCTTCATGGAGCTGGACAGCGGAAGCCAAACACACGGTGACTATCAATATTTCTCTCAGATTTGTTAATAAATTGCTCAGAAAAGTTTATTACATTTACAGTTTAATTATGCTTTGCACCAGCTGCTAGAGGAACCTTCATGAGCTCTAACATTAACTTGTGGAGCCTCATCACTTGGAGGTCTGCACTGCATCACTGCTGCTGAGGATGGTTCCACATGGACAACCTAAAGATGCATGGAATTGCTGAGGATAATAACACTTTTAGGAAACCACAGCTTTAGGACTGCAGATGATATTAACAGCTTTGCTATGATGGATTAGGACTACAATAGCTTTAGGACTGCAGTTGCCCTAAACAGTTTTGCACTCAAGTCTCCATCAGTGAACAGGTGCTAACTTCAACAAGATAGACTTCATTTTAAAACTGGAACGTCCTTGTTACACAATTGCACTTTTTGACCTCAAATGATTTATAACCACACTCTCTGGTGTCACCCAGATGAGAATGGCTTCCCTTTCGAGTCTGGTTTCTTTCTCATATCATCTCAGGGTATTTTTCCTCGCCACCATCACCTCAGGCTTGTTCATTAAGGATCAATTCAATCCTGAATTTATATAGTTCTGTAAAGCTGCTTTGAGAAAATACAAATAAAATAAAATTCATTTGTGTCAGAGAGAACTCAGAAACTGGACTTTTGCAGCGCTTAAATCGGAAATTCCAGTGTCCAGCTGTTTGGCTCAGGTCATCTATAAGAGTCAACTCTCGAGTGGTGCAGAAGAATAAGGAGGGTTTGAGCCCCGATGACGACACAACTATGTGTGGTTTGGTGTCTAGCGAGTGAATTTACCACGCTGTCTGTCTGTGTGGGACCCAGAGGCATTAAGCAGTCATGGCCGTCTGTCTGTGAGGTCACGGATGCAGAGGAGGGCAAACAGCGCTTTTCTGTGTGTGTCACTGTCCTGTTACGCAGTCTGAAAAAAGCCTGGCTTTGTGTGTCTCATAGAAAACACTTCACCCTCATTGACTGGTAGCTGAAAGGGGAGAGCTGAAACTGGAAAATGAACAAAGGGGGGAAAGGGCTAGACTCATTTGCCTCCCAAACGGCTTGATGTCATTTGTTCCTGAACCTGATTATAATTTCAATTTGAAATAAAAAGGATTGACATAACGGTTAGGTCAGCAAAGGCACTACAAAGATGTATTGACAAATACTATAGCAGCCCCTGCGTTAATGTTCTGCCTGTATCTGTGTACACACACGCTTACACACACTTTATTGATCCCATGAGGGAAATTCTTGTGTTATAGCAGCTTTGTCAAGATACAACACACACAAAAATCTAAAATGAAATATATCTATATATACACAAAGTACATAGTGACAGAGGTGAAAGTGATCATGTTGTCCATTTTCTTAACTCAAACATTCCTAGTACAGGGACTCAGCATTTGGACACAGAAGACTGACCTGACAAGCCACTCTGTATCACAAAACTGAAGTATATATATTTACAGAAAATCAATAGTACATGATCTGCTCCACTGCTGAGCTTCTGTGTTAAAGGTGTGTGTGTGTGTGTGTGTAGGTGTTACACAAATAACTGGAGAATGCTCACATGCATCATAATATTAAAATAGTAACATGAAATATCAGTCTCATTTTGTGTTAATGTAAGCGCTTCATGACCTCAGAGGGTGTCTGTAATAAAGTGTTCCTGACCGATTTGTTCTCTGTGTTGACTTTCCCCAGGCTCGGTGTTCACGTGTCTCACGGTAGTTCTCGGATTCTTTCGAATATGGATGTGAATGCAGAGGAATCTCCGCAAAACTATACCCAATATATCCCTTGAAATTGAGGAGCATGAAATCCTAGCAAAGAAATTCCTGCTAAGCATCTGGTCAGTGTTTCATAACATTCCCACATGGACATCTAATACACCAGATCTTACAGGTTCACTCCTTCTACTCCATGTGAAGAAATTCTCTGTTGCTGAGAACAATTTTATTTTGTATATTTCTGTTTTTATTCCTTTTTATGTTATTATCTGTGCAGTTATTTGTGCAGACACTTTATTACCTTATTATGTGAAATGCACTTCATGAGAGGTATGTTAATGTTAACTGGGCTGAAATGTAAATATATACACGTTTTATTATGTTCTAGCAAATCTGTCACAGCCTTTACTGATGGTTTCTAACTTTTTACAACGACTGGGTTGATGAAACAAGGTGACCAAAAACAAGCAATGGTTTGATTTTATATGACTTCCATTAGAGTTAATTATCTGAAAGTACTGAAAGTTGAAATTGTGTAGAAAGAAAATATTAAAATATTATTATCACTTGCATTGTCCCGTTATTTCAAAAGGTCAGCTTGCTTTGACTTGATATTTTTTAATGGTATTGTATAAGCCTGTATTTATTTTAACTTAATGTATTGTTGTTTCTTTTCATCATGTGGTGTTATTTCGAGTTGGCATTGCCATTTTATTCATAATTAATCTCTTATTTTAATACACAATCTTATTGCAACTTTAATATTTAACACCACACATTTCGTCTTTATGAAATTAAATGTTTCAGAAACCTACAGGGGTGTGTGCGAGAGTGAGTGTGTGTGTGAGTGAATGTGAATGTGTGTGAGTGTGTCTGTAAATGAGTGAGTCTGTGAGTGAGTAAGTGTGTGTGAATGAGTGTGTCTGTGAGTAAGTGTGTGTGAGTGAGTGAGTCTGTGAGTAAGTGTGTGTGAATGAGTGTGTCTGTGAGTGTGTGTGAATGAGTGAGTCTGTGAGTGTGTGTGAATGAGTGTGTCTGTAAATGAGTGAGTCTGTGAGTGAGTAAGTGTGTGTGAATGAGTGTGTCTGTGAGTAAGTGTGTGTGAGTGAGTGTGTCTGTAAATGAGTGAGTCTGTGAGTGAGTAAGTGTGTGTGAATGAGTGTGTCTGTGAGTGAGTGTGTGTGTCTGTAAATGAGTGAGTCTGTGAGTGAGTAAGTGTGTGTGAATGAGTGTGTCTGTGAGTGAGTGTGTGTCTGTAAATGAGTGAGTCTGTGAGTGAGTAAGTGTGTGTGAATGAGTGTGTCTGTGAGTGAGTGTGTGTCTGTAAATGAGTGAGTCTGTGAGTGAGTAAGTGTGTGTGAATGAGTGAGTCTGTGAGTGTGTCTGTAAATGAGTGAGTCTGTGAGTGAGTAAGTGTGTGTGAATGAGTGTGTCTGTGAGTGAGTGTGTCTGTAAATGAGTGAGTCTGTGAGTGAGTAAGTGTGTGTGAATGAGTGTGTCTGTGAGTGAGTGTGTGTGTCTGTAAATGAGTGAGTCTGTGAGTGAGTAAGTGTGTGTGAATGAGTGTGTCTGTGAGTGTGTGTGTCTGTAAATGAGTGAGTCTGTGAGTGAGTAAGTGTGTGTGAATGAGTGTGTCTGTGAGTGAGTGTGTGTGTGTCTGTAAATGAGTGAGTCTGTGAGTGAGTAAGTGTGTGTGAATGAGTGTGTCTGTAAATGAGTGTGTCTGTGAGTGAGTGTGTGTGAATGAGTGTGTCTGTGAGTGAGTGTGTCTGTAAATGAGTGAGTCTGTGAGTGAGTAAGTGTGTGTGAATGAGTGTGTCTGTGAGTAAGTGTGTGTGAATGAGTGTGTCTGTAAATGAGTGAGTCTGTGAGTAAGTGTGTGTGAATGAGTGTGTCTGTAAATGAGTGAGTCTGTGAGTGAGTAAGTGTGTGTGAATGAGTGTGTCTGTGAGTGAGTGTGTGTCTGTAAATGAGTGAGTCTGTGAGTGTCTGTGAATGAGTGTGTCTGTAAGTGAGTGAGTCTGTAAATGAGTGAGTCTGTGAGTGAGTGTGTGTGAATGAGTGTCTGTGAGTGAGTGTGTCTGTAAATGAGTGTGTGTGTGAATGAGTGAGTGTGTCTGTAAATGAGTGAGTCTGTGAGTGAGTGTGTCTGTAAATGAGTGAGTCTGTGAGTAAGTGTGTGTGAATGAGTGTCTGTGAGTGAGTGAGTGTGTCTGTAAATGAGTGTGTCTGTGAGTGAGAGTGTGTCTGTAAATGAGTGAGTCTGTGAGTGAGAGTGTGTCTGTAAATGAGTGAGTCTGTGAGTAAGTGAGTGATTGTGATTGTGTCTGTAAATGAGTGAGTCTGTGAGTGAGTGTGTGTGAATGAGTGTCTGTGAGTGAGTGTGTCTGTAAATGAGTGTGTCTGTGAGTGAGTCTGTAAATGAGTGAGTCTGTGAGTGAGTCTGTAAATGAGTGTGTCTGTGAGTGAGTGAGTGTGTCTGTAAATGAGTGAGTCTGTGAGTGAGTGTGTGTGAATGAGTGTGTCAGTGAGTGAGTGTGTCTGTAAATGAGTGAGTCTGTGAGTGTGTGTGAATGAGTGTCAGTGAGTGAGTGTGTCTGTAAATGAGTGTGTCTGTAAATGAGTGAGTCTGTGAGTGAGTGTGTGTGAGTGAGTGTGTCTGTAAATGAGTGTGTCTGTGAGTGAGTGTGTCTGTAAATGAGTAAGTGTGTGTGAATGAGTGTGTCTGAGTGAGTGTGTCTGTAAATGAGTGTGTCTGTGAGTGAGTGTGTCTGTAAATGAGTGTGTCTGTGAGTGAGTGTGTCTGTAAATGAGTGAGTAAGTGTGTGTGAATGAGTGTGTCAGTGAGTGAGTGTGTCTGTAAATGAGTGAGTCTGTGAGTGAGTAAGTGTGTGTGAATGAGTGTGTCAGTGAGTGAGTGTGTCTGTAAATGAGTGTGTCTGTAAATGAGTGAGTAAGTGTGTGTGAATGAGTGTGTCTGAGTGAGTGTGTCTGTAAATGAGTGTGTGAGTGAGTGTGTCTGTAAATGAGTGAGTCTGTGAGTAAGTGTGTGAGAGTGAGTGTGTCTGTAAATGAGTGTGTCTGTAAATGAGTGAGTCTGTGAGTGAGTAAGTGTGTGAATGAGTGTGTCAGTGAGTGAGTGTGTCTGTAAATGAGTGTGTCTGTGAGTGAGTAAGTGTGTGTGAATGAGTGTGTCAGTGAGTGAGTGTGTCTGTGAGTGAGTAAGTGTGTGTGAATGAGTGTGTCAGTGAGTGAGTGTGTCTGTGAGTAAGTGTGTGTGAATGAGTGTGTCAGTGAGTGAGTGTGTCTGTGAGTGAGTAAGTGTGTGTGAATGAGTGTGTCAGTGAATGAGTGTGTCAGTGAGTGAGTGTGTCTGTGAGTGAGTGTGTCTGTAAATGAGTGAGTGTGTGTGAATGAGTGTGTCTGTGAGTGAGTGTGTCTGTAAATGAGTGAGTCTGTGAGTGAGTGAGTGTGTCTGTAAATGAGTGAGTAAGTGTGTGAATGAGTGTGTCTGTGAGTGAGTGAGTGTGTCTGTAAATGAGTGTGTCTGTGAGTGAGTGTGTCTGTAAATGAGTGAGTCTGAGTGAGTGTGTGTGAATGAGTGTGTCTAAATGAGTGAGTCTGTGAGTAAGTGTGTGTGAATGAGTGTGTCTGTGAGTGAGTGTGTCTGTAAATGAGTGAGTCTGTGAGTGAGTAAGTGTCTGTGAATGAGTGTGTCTGTGAGTGAGTGTGTCTGTGAGTGAGTGTGTCTGTAAATGAGTGAGTCTGAGTGAGTGTGTGTGAATGAGTGTGTCTAAATGAGTGAGTCTGTGAGTAAGTGTGTGTGAATGAGTGTGTCTGTGAGTGAGTGTGTCTGTAAATGAGTGAGTCTGTGAGTGAGTAAGTGTCTGTGAATGAGTGTGTCTGTGAGTGAGTGTGTCTGTGAGTGAGTAAGTGTGTGTGAATGAGTGTCTGTGAGTGAGTGTGTCTAAATGAGTGAGTCTGTGAGTGAGTAAGTGTGTGTGAGTGAGTGTGTCTGTAAATGAGTGAGTCTGTGAGTAAGTGTGTGAATGAGTGTCTGTGAGTGAGTGTGTCTGTAAATGAGTGAGTCTGTGAGTAAGTGTGTGTGAATGAGTGTGTCTGTGAGTGAGTGTGTCTGTAAATGAGTGAGTCTGTGAGTGAGTAAGTGTGTGTGAATGAGTGTGTCTGTGAGTGAGTGTGTGTGAGTGAGTGTGTCTGTGAGTGTGTCTGTAAGTGTGTGTGAATGAGTGTCTGTGAGTGAGTGTGTCTGTAAATGAATGAGTGTGTCTGTGAGTGAGTGAGTCTGAGTGATTGTGTCTGTAAATGAGTGAGTGTGAGTGTGTAAATGAGTGTGTCTGTAAATGAGTGAGTGAGTGTGTAAATGAGTGTGTCTGTAAATGAGTGAGTCTGTGAGTGTCTGTAAATGTGTGTGTGAGTCTGTGAGTGTCTGTAAATGTGTGTGCGAGTCTGTGAGTGTCTGTAAATGTGTGTGAGTCTGTGAGTGGGTGTGTCTGTAAATGTGAGTCTGTGAGTGTCTGTAAATGTGTGTGTCTGTAAATGTGTGTGAGTCTGTGAGTGAGTGTGTCTGTAAATGTGTGAGTCTGTGAGTGAGTATGTCTGTAAATGTGTGTGAGTCTGTGAGTGAGTGTGTCTGTAAATGTGTGTGAGTCTGTGAGTGAGTGTGTCTGTAAATGTGTGAGTCTGTGAGTGTCTAAATGTGTGTGAGTCTGTGAGTGGGTGTGTCTGTAAATGTGTGAGTCTGTGAGTGTCTGTAAATGTGTGTGAGTCTGTGAGTGAGTGTGTCTGTAAATGTGTGAGTCTGTGAGTGTCTGTAAATGTGTGAGTCTGTGAGTGTCTGTAAATGTGTGAGTCTGTGAGTGTCTGTAAATGTGTGTGAGTCTGTGAGTGTCTGTAAATGTGTGTGTGAGTCTGTGAGTGGGTGTGTCTGTAAATGTGAGTCTGTGAGTGTCTGTAAATGTGTGTGTGAGTCTGTGAGTGAGTGTGTCTGTAAATGTGTGTGTGAGTCTGTGAGTGAGTGTGTCTGTAAATGTGTGTGTGAGTCTGAGTGAGTGTGTCTGTAAATGTGTGTGTGTAAATGTATGTGTGAGTCTGTGAGTGTGTGTGTAAATGTGAGTGTGTGTGTAAATGTGAGTGTGTGTGTAAATGTGAGTGTGTGTGTAAATGTGAGTGTGTGTGTAAATGAGTGAGTGTGTCTGTAAATGAGTGTGTCTGTAAATGAGTGTGTGTGTAAATGTGAGTGTGTGTGTAAATGAGTGAGTGTGTGTGTAAATGTGTGTGTGTGTCCTTGAGTGTGTGTGTAAATGAGTGAGTGTGTCTGTAAATGAGTGAGTGTGAGTGTGTGTAAATGTGAGTGTGTGTGTAAATGAGTGAGTGTGAGTGTGTGTGTAAATGTGTGTGTGTGTGTGTAAATGAGTGAGTGTGTCTGTAAATGTGTGAGTGTGTCTGAGTGTGTGTGTAAATGAGTGAGTGTGAGTGTGTCTAAGTGAGTGTGTCTGTAAATGAGTGAGTGTGTGTGTAAATGTGTGAGTGTGTGTGTAAATGAGTGAGTGTGTCTGTAAATGTGTGAGTGTGTCTGTGAGTGTGTGTGTAAATGAGTGAGTGTGAGTGTGTCTAAGTGAGTGTGTCTGTAAATGAGTGAGTGTGAGTGTGTGTGTAAATGTGTGTGTGTGTGTGTAAATGAGTGAGTGTGTCTGTAAATGTGTGAGTGTGTCTGAGTATGTGTGTAAATGAGTGAGTGTGTCTAAGTGAGTGTGTCTGTAAATGAGTGAGTGTGAGTGTAAATGTGTGAGTGTGTGTAAATGAGTGAGTGTGAGTGTGTCTGTGAGTGTGTCTGTAAATGAGTGAGTGTGTGAGTGAGTGTGTCTGTAAATGTGTGAGTCTGTGAGTGTCTGTAAATGTGTGTGTGAGTCTGTGAGTGTCTGTAAATGTGTGTGTGAGTCTGTGAGTGGGTGTGTGTAAATGTGTGAGTCTGTGAGTGTCTGTAAATGTGTGTGTGAGTCTGTGAGTGTCTGTAAATGTGTGTGTGAGTCTGTGAGTGTCTGTAAATGTGTGTGTGAGTCTGTGAGTGTCTGTAAATGTGTGTGTGAGTCTGTGAGTGGGTGTGTCTGTAAATGTGTGAGTCTGTGAGTGTCTGTAAATGTGTGTGTCTGTGAGTGAGTGTGTCTGTAAATGTGTGTGAGTCTGTGAGTGTGTCTGTAAATGTGTGAGTCTGTGAGTGAGTGTGTCTGTAAATGTGTGTGAGTCTGTGAGTGAGTGTGTCTGTAAATGTGTGTGAGTCTGTGAGTGAGTGTGTCTGTAAATGTGTGAGTCTGTGAGTGTCTAAATGTGTGTGAGTCTGTGAGTGGGTGTGTCTGTAAATGTGTGAGTCTGTGAGTGTCTGTAAATGTGTGTGAGTCTGTGAGTGAGTGTGTCTGTAAATGTGTGAGTCTGTGAGTGTCTGTAAATGTGTGTGAGTCTGTGAGTGTCTGTAAATGTGTGAGTCTGTGAGTGTCTGTAAATGTGTGTGAGTCTGTGAGTGTCTGTAAATGTGTGTGTGAGTCTGTGAGTGGGTGTGTCTGTAAATGTGAGTCTGTGAGTGTCTGTAAATGTGTGTGTGAGTCTGTGAGTGAGTGTGTCTGTAAATGTGTGTGTGAGTCTGTGAGTGAGTGTGTCTGTAAATGTGTGTGTGAGTCTGAGTGAGTGTGTCTGTAAATGTGTGTGTGTAAATGTGTGTGTGTCTGTGAGTGTGTGTGTAAATGTGTGTGAGTCTGTGAGTGAGTGTGTCTGTAAATGTGAGTGAGTGTCTGTAAATGTGTGTGTGTGTCTGTGAGTGAGTGTGTCTGTAAATGTGTGTGTGAGTCTGTGAGTGAGTGTGTCTGTAAATGTGTGAGTCTGTGAGTGTCTGTAAATGTGTGTGTGAGTCTGTGAGTGAGTGTGTCTGTAAATGTGAGTCTGTGAGTGAGTGTGTCTGTAAATGTGTGAGTCTGTGAGTGAGTGTGTCTGTAAATGTGAGTGAGTGTCTGTAAATGTGTGTGAGTCTGTGAGTGAGTGTGTCTGTAAATGTGTGTGTGTCTGTGAGTGAGAGCTCACTCAATGTTTTGCCATGCTGCTGTAGTTTGTATGCGTGTGACGTTGTCTGTTT
Organism: Hemibagrus wyckioides; assembly: GCF_019097595.1. Taxonomy (NCBI): domain Eukaryota; kingdom Metazoa; phylum Chordata; class Actinopteri; order Siluriformes; family Bagridae; genus Hemibagrus; species Hemibagrus wyckioides. The sequence goes on from NC_080716.1 coordinate 10,692,190, forward strand.
TTCCAGGAGAGAGTCCCTGTGGTCAGTGTTCCAGTAAATCTAGTGTCTTTATTATAGACTAACGACCTCCCGTAAACAGCGCGTGCTTTGAGGTTTGAGACCCAGCCGCTCCTCTGGTCCACTAGACGGCAGCAGTGCGCTCGTGCAGCTCAGCTCCGTTCCTCGAGGAAGACCACATCCTTAAGTGCAGCTCTTTTCACGTGGAAGCTGATTTATATTGGACCAGGAGCTTTTATTGTAGTATGTACACCACATTTATACACTTTACAAAGTCCAGCACGCTGTTTCTGTTAAATCTATTACATTTATTTTATTCAGCTGAGGCGCAGAATCCGGCATATGGTTTAGATGTTAGCTGCATGCTAACTGTTAGAGATATTCAGTACAGATGTGTGTGTTGTGCTTCATAGCAGCTTTTTACATGCACTTTAACATGTTTATAAAGACAAATATTCTGGAAATAACCCAAAATGTGAGTGTCTGTAAAAGAAAGAAAAATACATAGTCATTATTTTATTAATATTTTTAATTATAAATCTATTTTTAAATGTAACCACACTAAAGTTATTTATTTCTTGTTTGTGTCCATAAGCTTAAGTACCCTACAATCAGGTTCATATATTATATCATTAATGACCAAAATGTGTAGTGTCTTACACAGTGATATAATTACTGAGTGTGATGTACACCGATCAGGCATAACATTATGACCACTGACAGGTCAGGTGAATAACACTGATGATCTCCTCATCATGGCACCTGTTAGTGGGTGGGATATATTAGGCAGCAAGTGAACATTTTGTCCTCAAAGTTGATGTGTTAGAAGCAGGAAAAATGGGCAAGTGTAAGGATTTGAGCGAGTTTGACAAGGGACAAATTGTGATGGCTAGACCACTGGATCAGATCATCTCCAAAACTGCAGCTCTTGTGGGGTGTTCCCGGTCTGCAGTGGTCAGTATCTATCAGAAGTGGTCCAAGGAAGGAACAGTGGTGAACCAGAGACAGGGTCATGGGTGGCCAAGGCTCAGTGATGGACGTGGGGAGTGAAGACTGGCCCATGTGATCCGATCCAATTGCTGAAGAATTTAATGCTGATTCTGATAAAAAAAAAAAAAAGGTGTCAGAATACACAGTGCATGAAGGGTCAGGGCTGTTTTGGCAATACATTATTAGGCCGGCAGTTATAATGTTATGCCTGGTTGGTGTATAATTAGTTAGACTAAAGTGAAGTCTGTTAATGGGTGTGCAAACTTTTGAGCTTGCTTTGTAAGATTCTTATATATTTAAGTATGCAGACTTGCAGTCAGTTATATAACTCATACATCTAAGTATGAATTTATTTAAATTGATCTATATTATTTCAAAAATATTTCTAAACAGAAACCAATGATGTTCTGATCACTTGAGTGTTAATAATAATAATAAAAAAAAATATATGTATCATCTTTTTAAGTCTTGTTTTCTCTGTGTTTGCTGTGTATAATCCAGATGTTGAATGTAGCCCTGCTGTTGAAGTGACATGGCGGAGGCGTTCAGCAGTAACAGTGAGACGGTGCTGCAGCGCAGTGTGGATGTGAACCTCACTGAATCGGGCAGCCGGCCTGAAGATCTGCAGGATGTTTATCAGATCAACGAGACCTGTTCCTTTATTACTAGTAACAATTTTAAAAAGGTGAACTTTTATTTGGCAAGAACATTTTTTTATTAATTTTTGTAAAATGTGTGTTTCTAAGATCTCTGAAATGACGTGATGTTATTTGTAACCATTAGCAGCATTTTCACTGTAAATCAGCACAGTCTCTTACTGGACGCAGGTAGCTTTGCAGTTCCCTGATGAACTTCTGGTAGATTGCGTTGCAGTCTCTACAGCCTTAGAGAGAGAAACCCAAGCAAAGACTTATATTTTAGGTGACACCACCTACGGCAGGTAAAATCTGGCCTTCTTGTTTAGCTCATTATCATTATAATAAGTAAACAATTTAAGTAATTGTGCTTCTTCTGTTTTTTTTGGTTCTCCTTAGCTGCTGTGTGGATGAAGTGGCAGCTGAGCACGTCGGAGCTGACTGCATCGTTCACTATGGCCACTCGTGTCTCAGTCCGTCCAGACGACTGCCCCTTATGTATGTGTTTGGGAAGAGACCCATCAACGTGCAGGAATGTGCTAGAGCATTCAGAGACCTCTACCCAGACCACGAGACTCACGTGATCATACTGTATGATGTCACCTACTCGCATGCTATAGGTAGGTTACTAAAATCACTCCAGGTCCCCCCCCCCCCAATGTCAATTAACAATGCTTTTCCACCAAGCAGTGCAATATGGCGAGTTAGAATCTGAGATAAAATGAATTAATTTGGAATCAAATAAAACACAACATACACATGTCATGTATATTATACATTGATCAGGCATAAAATTATGACCACCTGCCTAATATTGTGTTGGTCCCCCTTTTGCTGCCAAAACATGCCTGACCCATCAAGGCATGGACTCCACTAGATCCCTGAAGGTGTGCTGTGGTATCTGGCACCATGATGTTAGCAGCAGATCCTTTAAGTCCCATAGTTGCAAGATGGGGTCTCCAGGATACTTGCAGGATACTTATCGTACTTGAAGAATACTTTTGATAGATATTGACCACTGCAGACCGGGAACACCCCACAAGAGCTGCAGTTTTGGAGATGCTCTGATCCAGTGGTCTAGACATCACAATTTGGCCCTTGTCAAACTCGCTCAAATCCTTACACTTGCCCATTTTTCCTGCTTCTAACACATCAACTTTGAGGACAAAATGTTCACTTGCTGCCTAATATATCCCACCCACTAACAGGTGCCATGAGGAGATCATCAGTGTTATTCACTTCACCTCTCACTGCTCATAATATTTTGCCTGATCAGTGTATTTAAGTGCATAGTGCTGCATCACATCCCTCACACACTGAACTGTTGAGCATGAGACACATCAAGTTCGCTGTTTAGCAGTGAGTGCAGACAGATGACCAGGCTGCCAGTACTTTAAGTGCAAATACAGACGTCTTTAAGTGCAATCTTTGTCTGACAAAGTCACCAAGCAACAAAAACAAAATAATAAGAAGCCATTCGGCATTTAACCTATGGTGGATTTGGTACGGATCACGGGTACGACGTAAAATCACTGTCAATAGTGAAAAGAAAACATGTCTGAGGGGAAATGAACTAAATCTAATTTGCAAGATTGAACTGATTGATTTAATTGTGACATTGCCTCTCGAATCAGGACATTTACAAAGAGAAAGACATTTTGGCAGACAGTACACAGCTGTACAAATATCATACATTATCAGAACAGTTGTGTGTTTGATTAATCAGCAGTCTGCACTATTTGTAGCTCCATCCATATGTCTTGGCAGAAAGGTTCCTCAGTATTATGATTCATTTACTGTATCTTATCCCCGTGTCTGGTGGAAAAGCGCTATAGGTTTGCTATGTCTTTGATACTTGTGAGACAAAGCTCTAAAGCTATATTCATTTTCATTTATACTCTGTGAGAGCTGGTGACCTCCGGCAACGTGATCGACAGCAATCGTTGCTGATGAGATGTGGGCGTGTCCAGCGGCAGAAGAAAATTCAGAAAAGTTTAGCTTTATAGAAAAACGCAGTGAATTGATGCAGCGAATCTCAATGGGAGTGAAGACTGTAGAGTGCACACTGCTTGTCCTTCTCATATGACACGATGCACATAGACACTGATGAATTTTATATACAAATGTTTTCCCTCCTGAATATTTAATTTTAGCGACAAAAAGATTTCTCATCAAGTAGAATGCTAGTTGCACCCGCTACTGATAAACATTATTACTGTAGTAGGAACATTTATTGGTGATGGCTTTACTGCAGTAAAATCGCTGTGTGTGTGTGTGTGAACGTAGCTTAAGGCTTTTCAGCGAAACACAGCAAGCTATACAATCCTTGCTGTTTATTCCAGATGTGACTTTTATCCAAAGGGTCCGATTGTGCAGAAATGTGGGATAACTTTTTTCTTTTATGGTTTGTTTTGAAGTCAGCTTTATATGTTGTCTGTGTGTATTTAATTTTTTATGTTATTCCAACATGTAAGAGCACTGGCTTCATAGCAATATTTTTATTTTAAATATATGTTTGCTTCTCAACAGATGATTTCCAAAGGCTTTTGGGTGACACCTACCCCAACGCTGTGTTCTCTGTTCTAAGAGCAGATAATTCACATGGTCAGGTTTATGGACCTCTCAAAGTTAGCAGTAACTCGATCTGTCAGGACGACGGGTTTGTTCATAAATTCGGCCGGCAGTTTGGTTTAAATCAAGGAAAGAATGTGGAGGATTACAGGATGTTCTACATTGGCCACGAGGGTCTTATTCTCACTAACTTCATGATGACGTGGAACCGCTGTGCCTTCAGTTCATTCAACCCCGACACATCGACAGGCCGAGTCGAATCTATCAACATCAACAAAGCGCTGATGAAGCGCTATTACGCCATTGAGCGAGCGAAGGATGCCAGTGTGGTGGGAATCCTGGTGGGAACGTTGGGTGTCTCCAACTACTTGACCATCATTGAACAGCTAAAAGAAAGTATTCGCAAAGCCGGCAAGAAGAGCTATATGTTTGCAATGGGCAAGATCAACGTACCAAAGCTGGCCAATTTTTTGGAGATTGATGTGTATGTGTTAGTTGCTTGTCCAGAGAACTCGCTGCTGGACTCTAGCGAATTCTACAGGCCGGTGGTGACGCCGTTTGAGATGGAAGTGGCCTGCAACAAGCATCGTGAGTGGAGCGGAGAATACATCACTGACTTTCAAGACCTGCTGCCTGGTATGTGCTTGTACAGAATTTTGATATTCAGTGTAGATTACATCACAAGTTAGTTTAGTGAGGTACCAGAGACACAATGCTTCCCTGAAAGTATTTCTGATGCTTTATTAAAGCTGTAAATGTGTGATTTTCATTGCAAGCCACAACATGATGAGCTGCTGTAGTAAAGCTGTGGTTTAGAGTTCTCTGTATCCACAGCTCAGTGTGTTTCAATGAGGAATTTTGTTAAGGCAATTTCATGGCCAGCAAATCATCTCATCTTTCAAAGGTTTGTGTGTGTGTGATCTCGTCATATACAGGACACTTCAAAGGTCGCTTTGTGCAACTTGCTTTGCTGTAAATGAATAGGCCATTGAACCAGACGTACACCCGCCCTTCTTGATGCATCTACAAATGATTTACTGTCACCTTGCTGCTGCAGTTACATGATGAGCATGCCAAGTTTTTCAAAATGAGTGTTGGTTGATGAGTAAATAGTCATTCAGCCTGTTTGAATGGATGGTTCTAGAGAAGAGTAGTCAGAATTGTTCTCGACTTGTGATGGAAGTCAGGGATCTGGGCGCTTTCATGGAATTCATGAGCCACCAGCCCAACCCTAGACATTACTACAGTCTATAGTTAGAGCTGATCAACACAGCTAAAGCAAGCCACAGACTGGTTTTTCATTTTGTTATGTCTGTTCGCATGTAGCCTTCTTGAAAGTGTATAAAATGACTGTGTGAGGACATTTTCGTGGTTAGTCATGGTCTTAACTGTTGACTTACAGATTTCTTATGCTATTTGTGACATGGTCCTAGCTGAGAGAAATACAGGCCGGGAGGAAAAGTTAAAAAAGTAATCAGCATTATTAACACTGAGTATTTAACACAGGGCACACATGCATGTAGCTTAGCTGCTGTTTTTGGTAACAGAGGAAATGGGTTTTTCTGCTTACTGTAAGAGATGTATTTGATGTGACCCCGAGTAGCAGTGTTGGTGCAGAAGCTTGCCTGAGTCATGTTTAGATCAGTTTTGAGGAATCACATTTTTTGACGTTCCACACCAGAGAGCTGATGTTCTTCATGCCTGAATAGAATATTATTGCTCAATGGGTTGATTATAATATTTAATATGAAATGTTTAACAGGAGGGAGCAGTCATGTGGCCTTTCCTGAGTCAGATCAGTGCGGTAATGACGACACAACAGATGTGTCACTGATCACTGGAGCACTTCGCACTTCCTGTTTACGATCCTCCTCCAAGTCGACAGATGGTTCGTCATTGGCTTCTTCAGTTGTGATCAGGAATCAGACTCTAACTGTGGCCAACACAAATACTGCAGGTATAGAGCCATAAGAGCTACACTGCAATCATTTCACACTTTTTCACTTCCACTCAAACACTAGAAGAATATAAAAAAGACTTATTTATTCTGTAGGGTTGCACTACAAGATTTATAATCATCATAACATTGAAAATATCAGCAAAAATATGACAGCTCTTTTTGATCCTAGATCATCCTTCAATGATCAGTTGAATAAAACACACCACACCCTTCCAGACTCCATTAGCGAGTCTTGAACAAGTGATCCTGATTTTGATCCTGAACAAATCTCACCTCAGAGCAAAACAAACATGACAGTAAACGGTCTAAAACCGTCTGATTTTATTCATCCCATGTCTCAGGATCATCATAATATATTTTGGATCATATGTTGTGATCATTGGAAGGTACAAATCAAAAATCCAGTCCAGTTATCCTCTGGTATGGCAAAGGGACTAATGGTGTTCTGATTTTCTTCCACACAATGTTCTATTCATCTAATACAGAGCATATTTATTATTCTAAATGATTTGTGTCCTTTGTTGGCAGCATCTTTTCTGGCGGGTCGAAGCTGGCAGGGGTTGGAGCCCAAGCTGGGGGAAACACCAGTAGTAAAAGCTGTGGAGGGAAGACGGGGTATCGCTATTGCTTATGAGGAGGAGGGCACACACAGTAAAGACTGCTTGACCTGACCATAAAACTCCAAAGGCACAGAGGAAGTGGCTTTTCCATACATAATATAAAAATTGTAAAAAGGAACATAGATGAAGAGAGATTTTGGTGAGCAGGTGGTGCTATAGTAAGCAATTCTCTGTTGCTTCTTATGGCCTGTGATGTAGACTGTAATTTGTGAGCTTTTACACACACGTGTGTTTGGGGGTGAATAAAAAATCAAGAACAAACCATAAACACAAAATAAATACACCAACAATTTTGCCCTGGTTGGAGGTTGTCATTAAAAGCCAATGAATACCAGACATTAAAGAAATATACAGTCGATGTCTTACTTTTTTTCCCCAATTATTACATCTTTCTTGATTCTCTACTGAAGGACTCGCGTGCATGATTCGAAGACAGTTAAAATACCTGTGTTTACACTTTTTTTTTTTTTTAACCAGTCCATAAAGGTCGAGGGTTTTTGCTTCCTCTAAGACATGAAGCCACCACCTTTCTCAAAATGCACAGTTAGAGGAAGAAAAACTGCAATTACGCCTCCATGACCTGACTCACTCCTGTGATTGGTTGATGTTGCTCTAATCAGAGGGAATCGAAGGCACAGAGACCAGGGCCAGCAATGCGTCCTTGGATTGTTTGCTCTGGATGGCTGTGGCACTGATGGAGTTTGAACTTGATGGGGGAACAACCCAAATAAATGATGAAGTCAGGAGCCAATTTCTGTATCTACTGCTGGTTTTTATTTAACAACACAATGCCAAAAACCTGCATTATACCACAGTGCTAATGGAGTCTCTATTCTGTTAAGTGTTGAGTTATTTTCTCTAACAGCATCTTTGATAACCAGCTATAATTTAAATACCAGTTTTAAAGTATATTAATGTGCTCAATCTCCCTTTTCTGTAACAACACTTGTATATTGGATGCTCCACATAGTCTAAGACTAATAATATTAAAGAAATAAGCAGTGCAGTTATTTAAAGGTTAACAGATCATCTTGGGTATGGTGAGGTAACTTTATATAATACATAACCGTCTCATTATTCCTTGAAGAGTTATTCCAAAAGCTTTAAAATGTTAATAAAATAATGTATAGACTTGTATTATGCACTGCAGCATACTAAAAGAGCACTTTAGCTAATGCTAGTTACACTTAAGCATTAAATAATTAAATTATTAAGCATTAAATAATAAGATTTTGTTATTTATCAGTAAGACTTCCACTCCATCTACTGATCATTTTCTTGATTTACAACAAAAGATGATGGGAAGATGCCACTCTTCCCGTTGCACTCGCCCTCGAGCCATTCTTCGTTCACTGAATTGGAAAATAAACACCATCATGAACGAATTTTTTTGATACTTAATTTTTCACATATATATATTTTTTTACCTTTAGACAAGATAGTGATGACGTCTCCTGGAGCAAATTCCAGATCTTCAGGGGTGGCTGCCTCGTAAGCGTACAGAGCTACGACCTTTTCCGGTGCTACAGTTTTATCCTAAAACACAGACAGAGGTATAGTGTATAAAGTATATGGACACCTGACTGTCACCCCCATAATGTGGGTCTTCTTTAAAATGTTGTTTAGAATGTCTGTGTTTGCTGTATTACAATCTCAAATGGGCTTAACTAGTAGTTAACTAACTAGTTAATTATTTTAGTTGGCACAGTGTTGAAATAGGTTTGGCTTTTTTCATACAGCTGAAGGTGTAGTGATGTTCCTAAGCAATTTGTATTAGTTTCATGGACATTATTAAATATGTTATGTTTGGTTTGAATCCGATGAATGAATCTTTTTTTTTACAGGAGAAATGGTATGCCAGCCTTAATGAAGGTAAAAGACATCTATTACATTAAATGGAAACAGTAATAAAGAAATGTAGTGTTCCTTTTTTGTAGGTACTTGATGGTTAAGATGTGAGGAAAATTTGACTTAGAGGTACCTCAGAGGCTGAACACCACAGCGTGAGGCGATTGTTGCTCACGCAGGTCCACATCACCTCCATCTCTGACTCCTCAAGTATCACTTTCTCAGTAGATCCAGGCTTAAAATAGCTGGCAGGAAATTGACATTGAAGAATGATTACACTTTAAGCAACGGTACTATCCATGTAACGTTTCTCTCGTATATGATGACACTGTCAAAGGCTCAGTGAAGTCCAATTATTAATCTGTTTTACAATATGCATTTTGCCAGCGCTTACAGGGTTACCTAGATCAGTGGAGAGTGTAAGGTACCTCAGAGTGAGTGTAGCAGCAGGTCGCTTGAGCTTTTTGCTGATAATCTGGAGGACGGCTTTATATGGTTGTCCTGGTGCAATGCAAACGGATATGGTGAACAGGAAGTGCACTTTCACAATGCATTTTGAGAAATCATCAGCTTTAGTCTAGGGGGAGTAGATAATTCGGAATTAGCAGATGAATCGAATTCATGGTTGAAAAGGTCAGTTATAATTAGTGAGGTGTAAATACACAAGGTTTGTGGGTGTGATGTGATATATGGTGTACCTCTGTTGTGGTGGCCTCCTGACCTGCTTTACCCGCAGGTTTATTGGGTGCTGCTCTTCTTGGAGGAGCGGGTATGTCTTCATTGCTGATGGATGGTGCAACCTACAGAGAAGAGGATCTCATTGATTTTTCTTTTAGACTAGAATAGACGGAAGGTAAAGTATAAAATTTGGATGCTTAAAAACTTGGTGAATTGGAAAGCACATGATTTTGATATGCAGTTATAATCTATACTATTTGAGTAGTAGTATAGTGTTATTACTTGGTTATAATTTACATGATTTATTTCATTCTTTGGGGATTTCTTTAAGCAGACATCTATAAAGGGCACTTTACCTGCACCATTTTGGAGGCCATTGTAATGTCCAGTGGCTCCAGAAAATTGTAGGGAACCAACCCTCTCTGGAGAGAAGAAAATAGTTTTAGTGGAATAAACAGTAACTGCAGTTCACTTACACATTATGTAACTGCTATACATGTGTCATTGTCAGCTAGATTTTGCTGTAGATACTGATTATACACAAGGGGGTCAGTGGTGTATGTCTACTTGAATACACACTGTATTATTTAAAGCACATTTTAATTCTTTATTTTCTGAAAGGAAAATCCATGCAGAATCCATGATTTAAAGATGATGAATCTTTCAGCAATGGGACAGAAAGAACTCTATAGAAATAGGGACTGTACAATATGCATTTGGAAGTGGTTTGTATGTGAGCTACGCCTGACGTTTTGGAAAAATAAATTCATACAGTGATTCATACAGTAAAGAGTATTCAACATTTTCTAGGAAATAATGTCAACAGGCTGACAGTACTAATTTCCTGTGAGACTGTGATGAAAGGGCTTTATAGTCACCCACTGCATAATAAATTATGCGTTCTGGGCCGAGTGTAAACCGCACACATAACGCACCCTTTCGTTGAAAATAACAGATGCCCAGTTGTCAGTCCCCCTCTGAAGAACGAATACGATGTTGCCTGGTAACACGGCCAGTTCTTCTGTGGTCTCGGGAATGAACTCGTACAGAACAGTGTGTGGTTCACCTTCAAGAGCTCTGCAGTTCACAGGTACAAAAACTATAAATAACTCTCCAAAGGTCGGAGGTTGGCCTACTGTTTATTCAGACAGAGTACTTGCACTAGGTTTACCTCAGTACTTCTGGTGGCTTGGGTTTAGCTGGCACATCTTCAGCCTATGCAAAGCAAATGAAAAATACTATATTAATAAATATAAAAATAAAAATATTAATTCAATGTGCATTCAATTCAAAGAAGTCGGTACCATATACATCATCCACAGACATTAATGTGCTTTGTGAAGTTAAAATAGATCACTGTAACCCACCCTGATTTTTTTTAAAGAAAGAAAAAAAGAATCTGAACTGAATATAGCTGTCATGTCATTGTCTGCAACAATGTTTAGGTAGGTGGTACGTGTCAAACGTGAATGCCAGAACCCAAGGTTTCTCAGCAGAACACTGCCCAGTTTTCCAACAATGTTTCCAACATCCTGTGCCATGAAGATTTTACAATGTTTTGAGAGCAAAGGGAGGCCTTCCCCAGTACTTGGTATTGTGTTCCTAATAAAGTGCTATGTAAAGGTATTCCAATTTATGCTTGTCCTGTTTGCTTAGTTTGTTTTCTTTTTTAATTTAAAGTAACCTAAAGGGTTTACTTACACCTAGTCTACCGCATCAACCATGCATTTAAAGTGGTGCTTGTAATTAAGAGCAAGAGAATGTATTCGGACTCACGTGAGGCTGAAGAGGAGCAAAACCTGAGAAATTATCCGCAGGAACCACAGAAGATATAACCTGTATGGACAAAGCATCCATAAAATTTCAATTTTGTACTAATTACCAATATTGATCCACTATCTATGGTTAGATAAAGCTCTGAAATGATGATCGGTTAGGTACCTTGGCCTTTCCAAGATAGTCCTTTTTCTCCAGTTCGGCCACATAGTGCTTATTAGGTTTGAACATCAGCTCCGGTCGAATCACCACCAGAGAAAAGAGTTTCTGCTTCTGCATGCATGAGCAGGCAAGGACACGGTCACCTTTGTATACTGTACACTCATGTACACAACAGACTGTTGCACAGTGGCACATTGAGTAAGTCAGTAACTGAAAATGCAGTTTAGAAACATCAACACAACTAATGATGCTCTTTAATGAACATTCATCAAACTATCACTTTGAAAGTTAAATCTGTGATTTCCTCATGTTTGGTCTCTCACTCTCTTTACAGTAAAAAGTTTATGATAAATGAACTTGCCTTGACTTGTGACCATGCAATCGCCTTCATGTTTTCAAACTAATCTAGCTGCCTGCCGTATCTAGCTAAACTATGTGACTGAGGAAGTAAGACTGTAGTGAGCGGTAAAATTATGTCCTAAAAGCTGGCCGAAATTTCATCTATCCTTAATACATCTTTTGAAAGAATTGTGACTTAAGCTAGCTGGCTAGCTATCCTAGCTAATGATAGTGTTGAAATTATAGTTTATTTTGACAGATTTAACTGCTGTTATATAATTTACTGGAAATATGACAATGAAAATAAATAAATATATAATACACAGATACTGTCCAACATGGGCTTGGACAAATGTTAGCTGGATTATAGCAGTTAATTCACCTACATCACCCACATAGCAGTGAATGTTTCCAAAGTGAATATTCAAACAAATCCATAGAGACAGGGTTAGTTAGTTAGTTAGTTAGTTAGTTAGTTAGTTAGTAGTTAGTTGTTTCATGCTCATTAGTTTCAAGCAATGTATTTAAACAGTACATTATAACAACATATTTAGAATTACATTCACATTTGTGACTGGACTATAATGTGGGTGGTGATTTTGAACTGACCAGGATGGACTCCAGAGCCTTATCGATGTGGGTGAACTTGGATTCTGTCCGGACTTTAAGAGCTGCAAGCAGCTGTTCTTGAGCATTCTCCCATTTCCCCATCTGCGCATAGACAAGTCCAGTATTGTGCAGCACCTAAATGTGCAGAACCAATAAAACACAATGAGCTAGTACTGGGAAAGCACGGTCATCATTTTACACAACCGTGTCAATTTGCTTACACACAAATAAGTAGATTTTTATTTAACTATTCCTTTGTAATGTGTCTGGGTCGTCACTTGCATCACTATTCTGGTACATTTATCTAAAGCAGCTTATGGGTTTAGTAGAACATCCTCATATCATTCAGCCGAGCAGTTAAGGTCTGGGTAGCCCACCAACCTAGCTTTTAAACACACAACCTGCAGTACTGTGAGTATAATAAATCATCCCAAAACATTTCCTTCTGTTTTAGAATCCTGCATCATACATCAGTTATCACACACACAGGGTCATGAAAATGTGAGGACTGGGATGCTTATGTTTAATTATATATCCTTTTTAGCTGTGAATGTTCAGTGTTTAATAAAGTAATGGCTATTTGCATACTTAAATATATATGTAAGCCCTTACATAACTAGGCTATCATTTGAGAAATCTGCTTCAACTATTCTGGAGTTTTCCTTTCAAGATCATATGCGACAGGTTAATTTACAGGGGTACATATCTGCAAGAGGAGAATAAAACTATCAACACACCTCACAAGCATAAAGTTTATAAATCATCCCAAGAGGTTTGTAGTCTATTAGGTGATTCCCTCTTAGCTCCTTAAAAGCTTGCTGGAAATCCATCAGTGACTCTTCAAACCTTAAAAGACATTCAAATGTTTAGAGGATCATGTTAGTTGATAAAAGTAAGAAGGCAATGATAAAGAGGAAGGGGTTTACAACATTCATTTCCTGATTGGCAATATTGAAGAAATTACACTACAGTTCCTCTGTAATGACTTATGTAGATTTATGTCCTTTTACTTGATTAGACTGAATACAGTTGTCACTGACGATTAGTGGTCTCACCTTTGCTTTTTATAGAACGTAATTCCCCGCTGAAAAAAAGCAACAGCCAGATGCTGGTCTTTGCCAATGCTACCGTCAAACGCCTTCAAAAGAGAGAAGTTTCCACATAACAAGCTGAACCAACTTTTACTTCCTTTTTTCCAGTTAGGTGTTTTACAATTGAACACGACGTTTAGTATGAAACTGTTATAATACCAGTACTATATGGTATAGTCACTTGTATCTTTATCATCACAATATCCAGTAACTTACTCAATGACAGACGTATTTTTACCTTTTCAGCAGCATCCAGGTCATTATTGTTCAGATGAAGGCATCCGATGTTGAAGTTGATTTTTGACGTCTTCTCTTCAATGCTCAGGAATATCCTGAGAGCAGAGACTGTGTCCTTTTTCTCCACACAAGCCACTGCTTCATCCCACTGACGCAGAGTGCTCACGAAGGACATCTTCCCTCAGCTGCAGCTGAAAACTTACTGAAAACCTCTCTTCCCTTTTTAATCATCTGATGAGAACGTGAAACTGAACTATGGACAACCCCCCAGTCTGTCACAGAGGAAGTGATTTATTCTAGTCACTATAGTTACAGAAGGTTTACTGGGCTTTGGACAAGTAAGTACATGTATTTTTATTTATTTATTTATTTATTTTAGAGACTGCATGCTATTGTCTCAGTTTTAAAAGTCATAAGCAAAAGGCTACCAGAATAATATACCTTCATGATGAGTGATGAAAAGAGTCATATCCAGGCCCTAATGCCCCGTTAGAAATGAATGCACCGGGGACAAAAGCCTGAGCAATTTTGGTTTGGACACAACTAATTTTAATTTGGAGTAAAGAGTGAAGGGAAAGCAGCCAAGAAAATGTGTGTAAACTCTACCAAAACTGCTGAAAAAGCATCCCAGGTGATTATCTTATGAAGGTGGTTATGAGAATGCCAAGAATTTACACTGAAAGACGTACATGATTGGTTTAACGACATTGTAAAGCTGTATCTTATACAATTGTGTGCTTCCAGTTTTGTGGTAACAGCTCTCACCCAATATAGATGTGGTGGTCATGTCCGTCTGTCCGTCCATCCAATATTGTCAAAAGATTTTGGACACGCCTTCAAATCATTGAATTCAGGGGTTGGGCTTGGCCCCTTAGTTCCAGTGAAAGGAACTCTTAATGCTTCAGTATACCAAGACATTTCATGCTCCCAACTTTGTGGGAACAGTTTGGGGATGACCCCTCCCTGTTCCAACATGACTGTACACCAGTGCACAAAGCAAGGTCCATAAAGACATGGATGAGTGAGTTTGGTGTGGAGGAACTTGACTGTCCTGCACCTCCTGACCTGAACCCGATAGAACACCTTTGGGATGAATTAGAGCGGAGACTAGGAAACTGGGATGTTTTCCATGCACATGAATGTAATATGGAGTTGGGCCACCCTTTGCAGCTATAACAGCTTCAACTCGTCTGGGAAGGCTTTCCACAAGGTTTAGGAGTGTGTTTATGGGGATTTTTTGACCATTCTACTTGAAGCATTTGTGAAGTCAGGCATTGATGTTGGATGAGAAGACCTGACTCGCAGTCTCCGCTCTAATTCATCCTAAAGAGGTTCTATCTTGTCGATGTCAGGACTCTGTGAAGTTCCTCCACACCACATTCTCTCATCCATGTCTTTATGGACCTTGCTTTGTGCACTGGTGTACAGTCATGTTGGAACAGGAAGGGGTCGTCCCAAACTGTTCCCACAAAGCATGAAATTGTCCAAAATGTCTTGGTATGCTGAAGCATTAAGAGTTCCTTTCACTGGAACTAAGGGGCCGAGCCCAAACCCCTGAAAAACAACACCTGAATTCATTGATTTGGAGGGGAGTCCCAAACCTTTTGACAATATAGTGTATCTATCTAGTGTGTTAAACTGGCATAGAACCTGCCGTACTAACAAACCGTACGTGTTAATACCCTTCTCAACAGTATATCGACTATATCGTACGCCACTGTGGTTCTATATAACATCGTGAGTAACATATCGATACGATCTATGGGCTGAGATATTGCCTTTCTGCTCGGACCAATCAGGTTACACAGGGCGATGGTTGCCTGGGTAACGTCACGGAGTAGCTGGGAAGAGGAAATGGCCTCTGCAGCGCTCGGATCTCTATGGTCAGGGATACATGGCATTTCCTGTCAGTGTAAACACACAGTCGAGCTGACATGGCTTCACTGCAAGACCATGACCGTGTTTAAGTAAACAAAAGGAGCGCGCGACGAAGCTCTTCTCCATGAAAGAGCCACTTTCGGGTGCTGATGAATGTGGCGGCGGAGTTGACGACGCGGGTGTGTTAGCGAGCTAACATGGACCTCGGCTCTATGCTCTACAACAGTTTAAAAGATGTAACATGGAGCACGACTACTCTGCCTCTGGACCGACTGGTGAGCGCCTACAGACTGCCCCAGATTGTGAAACTGGACAGCGGTAAGATTTCATTGAGTAAAAATTAAAAAAAAAAAGTACTAACTTTGTCTTTGACCTCGTGTTGGCGGTAGTAGTATTTTTATTTATTACAGCTTTTTTTTTGTTGTTGCTCGAGCATGAGCTCGCGCCTCAGCAGAGTGGCGCGTGGGTGGCAGTGTTCCTCGGCTGGAATTCCAACAATTAGCCAGGCAGCTAGCGTTAGCACTAGCCTGCTATCTTGCTAGATTTTTATTCTGCTAGCTACCAGGGAATGTTTTAGATCGCGTAACAGTCGTGTTTAAGGGTTACCTGGTTGGTTTGTTTGTTTGGCTCGCTAATCAGCTTGTTATCATTGTCTACAGGGAAAGTATTCCTAAAACATGCCTCCTGCGAGCTTAGCCTAGCTGGAAATAGTATCTCTAGTATCCAAGTGAATTGCAAGCACTTGGTTTAGAGGGACAATATGCGAGAGCTAGACGGACTTGTTTTGATCTACAATGTAAATAGAAGAATAAACAAAACAAAACAAACGACAATAAACCCTTAATTCTCTGTCTGCTTGACTGATGTCCTTCATATGTTAGCTAGCTAATCACACAACCTGAACAGCTTTTGTGTAAAGCTCGTATATTAGTTTAGGAAAAGTGAGTCAGACAGTTTACATAGCAAGAATGTTTTTATTTATTTATTTATTTATTTGCTCCCTCAGTTGACTCTTACCCCGAGTCTGCACTGGAATGTGACTTCTTCTGTTCACATTATGTGCATGTAATATGACTTGGGTGACATGGAATTTTGGACAAAACTCCCACAAGAGCAAACACACTGGCTTATTCTCTTATGTGGGGGGACACACACACACACAGAGTTTAATCATTAGCAAGGACCTCCGACTAGCTCGTCAGTGGCACCTCACTGTCCTTGACATATTTAGGCTTTGCTCAAATCAGTCATCAGAGATCATGTAGAATTTGTTTCGAGTTAGAAGTTCATAAAGCTCATTACATTTTCAATTACTTCCTAAAGCCTGATAGAAGGCTGTCTAGCAAAGGGTGGTGGTACCTCAAGTGGTTAAGGCTGTGGGTCATTGACCAGAAGATTGGGGTTCAAGCCCCAGCACTACCAAGCTGCCACTGCTGGGCTCCTAACTCCCCTGCTCCAGGGGGGCTGCATCATGGCTGACCCTGAGCTCTGACCCCAGCCCCCAACGATGGGATATGTGAAGAAAGAATTTCACTGTGCAGTAATGTATATATGTGACGAATAAAGACAAGTTAACTATGAAAGAATGGCTATGGATGGGAAAGATTCACGTTTCCGTAAATGTTGTTTTTCCTCAGGGAGATTTATGTAATGCAATCTTAGAAATCTATATGTAAATCTCTACTTGTCAAGTTGCTGGGAAAACTTGAGGCACCATAGGAATAATACACCGTACACAGTAAACATATCGAATACTCCACAGGTAGTGCAGCAGGTAGCATCATCACCACCTTACAGATCCTGGCTTCAGTCCACTCTCTGGTGTTTCTGTTCATATTCTGAACGTGTCCATGTTGGTTTCCTCACACATACCAGAAGGTGGATTGAATAAGATAAATTGAACTGTGTGCGGTTCCCTGCAGGGGGTTAGCATCATGTCCAGGGTGTATTGTCTGATCAGGATGGATATTTTACTTCACTTTAATTTTACATTTTATTTTTTTGTGTGTGTTGTATCTTGTAACTGTCTAAGCTGCTATAACACAAGAATTTCCCTCATGGGATCAATTCTGTCTGTCTGTCTATCTCTCTCTCTCAATCTATCTAAAACAGTTACTAAAAGGGAGCGAACAAATCCACCATCAATAATTTCTGATAAACGTATGAATCATATATCAAAAATGACTTTGTATTCTGTTGTAAACAAAAAGGCTTTGTCTAATAGCATTATAATGAAAATATAGTGTTTGAAATAACAAAAGGGAAATGAATGACGCATAAGTCTATGTAAAGGTCAGGTTACTTGTGTAGCGAAGCAGATTCATGATGCGTCTAACAATCAATGCTTTTTTCCATCCCTACTGACTGTAATAAAGCCCGCATAGTGCTCTGTTACAGTGTTCGTGCCGTATACTGACAGGTACCTTTTTATGTTAAGATAATGCCTTCAATGCACTGCACATTCTCTGTTCTTGCTAACTTCCGGTGCGGATACGATAGCGTCCCATTTCCATACTGATGTAGATAGAGTGATAGGCCTGTCGTTCTCTCCAGGGGAATCGGTGGAAGGGCTAAGAGAAAACGACTACCTCTTGATTCATTCGTGTCGGCAGTGGACTACGATCACCGCCCATAGCCTGGAGGAGGGCCATTATGTCATTGGGCCGAAAATCGAGATCCCGGTCCATTATGAGGGTGAGGCTGTACACTTGTACTGTGCTTTTTTTTTCTCTCTCTCTCTCGTTCTTTCTGTCTGTGACTCTTGACTGTGTAATCTGTTTAGCCATGGAATGAATTGTGAAATGCAACAATGTTTGTGGTGTAATATTCACAAAGAGTTGAAAAAAAATGAGATGAAATAAAGAAGTAAATGAGGAACCGGGTCAGCAGGTTTTTCTATCCAGACTTCAGCATTTCCCATCAGTTTTCTGCTGCCAGGCAATTATCTAATTGCCTTTGCTGTATTGATGTCATTCTTCTGAGAACCACTTGAATGCTAAGGAAGGACATTTAATGACTGATGATGTATTCAATGGTCTATTAATTCTGTAGAGTGTAAATAAATGTGAGAATTCAATGTGGTTCAATATTTAGAGATATTAACTTTGTTAATAGCCCCAATTAATGCTGTGTAACTTTTTTTTGTAAACACATTGCATTTTTCTGTAGAGTGCTTGTGTGTCTGATCTTTCATCATATGCCCTGTTTCCAAGCTAGCAGTGTTAGTGTATCCTTTAAAGCACATTTTCAGATGCAGAAGCGCTCAATCTATCATGTTCTAGTGATTTTAGTTAAAAAAAGAAGGAAGATTGGTTGAATCTTTAAGCTGTCTGATCAAAATAGCAACGAAATATGCATCCAGTATTCAGTTTATTCTTATCTTCTCATAGTCAATATTAATGTGATTGCAGCAATCGAGAAGCTCCTTGCTCCATAACCTCTACAAGTCTAAAAGACTGAGCGGTGGAAATTTAAAACAATCAAGGACTACTTCAGAAATCTATCGATCTGTAACCTCTGTTTCTAGGAGCATAAGAGGAGGCTGTAAAGATTTATTCCTGAATATTCAAAGACATTTGTCATTTGTTTATCGGACAGGTCAATTCAAACTGTTGGAGCAGGACCGGGATATTAAAGAGCCGGTGCAGTACTTCAATAGTGTGGAGGAAGTGGCCAAAGCTTTTCCTGAACGAGTTTATGTCATGGAGGAAATAACATTCAATGTTAAGGTATGGTTCTCCCCCCCTCACTTTAATATAGAGATATTGTCAATTGCCATGCCAAAGGACATGAAATACTGTTTCCTATATATTTTTTTTATTAGGTGTTTAATATGTAATCTTTTTTTTGTGTTCTGTTAATCTCCAACCTTGACTAGCAGCATTTTAACAACATAGCCAGTGGCCCATTGAATCTGAAACAAACTGTTCATTGTCCTCATGGCTGAATTCACAAAGCCATTGCCTTGTCCAGACGGCAAAGTCCCTTTTGTCTTAGAGTGAAAGGTTAGATTTGTGTTGTCTCTGGTTGGATCTTACGTTATGGTGATAGAAAAAATATTTTGAATGCCTACGTTTATGTAGATGATGTTTGAAAGGAAGTTAAAGACAACTGGTGTCCAGTTGCTAAAGCTAGCATGTCCTCTACAGATGGCATCAGGAGAATGCAACGAGGACACAGAGGTGTACAACATCACCCTGAACACGGGCGACGAGTTAACGCTTATGGGCCAAGCGGAGATCCTGTATGCAAAAACTCCAAGAGAGAAATCACGCCTCAACACCATCTTCAGGCGCATCGGCAAGCTTAACTCGATAGCTCGTCCCGGGCGGGGGAAGATGCCGTGCCTGATCTGTATGAACCACCGCACTAACGAGAGCGTGAGCCTGCCATTTCAGTGCCGTGGCCGCTTCAGCACATGCTCGCCGCTGGAGCTGCAGATGCAAGAAGGTGAGCACAGCATCCGTGCCATAGTGGAGAAGACACGGCTGCCGGTCAATGTGACCGTGCCCGCGTGTCCACCACGCAACCCGCACGACCTGCACCCGATCCGAGAGGGTCACCGCTACAAGCTTGTTAATGTGCGTACCAAGACGGTGGTGGTGTGCTGTGTACTCCGCCCAAACGCTGTGCTGCCAGTCCACTTTCCCTTGCATGTTACCACGACGATGCCTCGCTTGCTGCTACCTGAAGGCCTGCTGCATGGCGAGGCGTGGCTGGAAAGTGTAGTTCATCGCTGGTTTGCATACTGCCAGGAACAGTTTGATATTGACAACTACTCGAGAGCAGTACGTGATGTAAGGGCCGACTGGCCCGAGGACACCAAGAGTCCAAAGAAGGGCACCAGTGGAACAGGATGCGCAGTCGGGACTGGAAATGGGGGTGGAGTTGGTACCAATGGCTGCCCTGCCCACTTGCCAAGCTCGCTTAGCTCAGCCCGGGACGAGCTCACACAGTCATTCCACCGACTGTCCGTCTGTGTCTATGGGAACAATCTGCATGGCAACAGCGAGGTGAACCTACAGGGCTGCGTTAGCCTGTATGGGGAGTTTGTGCCTCCAGAAGCACCAGATGTGGATTATCCATTTCCAGAGCTGCTAGACAGTTCATCTGCTCCTTGCAAAGTGGATCTGCCATACGAGGAACTGTGGCTGGACCACACACAGGCGAGCAGTCCTGTACACGAGCATAACGAGGCCGTCCGAGGAAACGTTAGCGTCTCCAGCTGCCTGCCTAGCCTGCCATACCCCACTGTGGTCTCTACGAGTGCTGCCTTCCTCAGTGCTGATATCAGTCTACCTCCACCCCCTGTGCCTCCAAAATCTGAAGCTGTGAGTAGTTTTAGTTTTCTAAATAAATCCAAATAAAATGAAGGCCATGTAATAGTAAATATCCAGTATAGTAGGCATGTGGCAAAATCCTTTGCTTTCTGACACGATCACAGTGGTTTATTAAAAATATTTGTATAGGATACTATTTATCTCTAAACTGTAGGTGCATTTTTGGTGTTGGCAAAATACACATACTGATAATTATCATTTAAAGTGTAAACATTGCATTTGACTTTTGTAGGTCATTTAGAAAAAACCAACCACGTACTTGGCAGGTTATGCCTTACATATACAATGCAGGATGCTGGTTTGGGTAAAGAAAAAAACATAAATGGGCGTGCAGCTATAGAAACAATCAATGACAAAGAGGTGTTAAGTCATATTCCTTTCACCACAGCAATTGGCAAATGTTTATATCTTCAGAGTAAACGGTGATATCAAACCCATTTCTGCTCTCTGAGATGCCTCAAGTCGTAGCATTTTATAGTATTCCTAAACATCTAAAATTTCAAGGTATTATCTTTAACCACTAAAATTCTGTTTACAACTCTTCAGCTTTCAGCTCTGGAGAAACAGTCAAATGAGCTGCTTTAGGCCAAGCATGAGCAGAACTGTGTTCAAAATCTATTCATCTATAACATGATTTTTAGGTTGCTGAGGTTGAAGCCGCCATAAATTTCAACAGGCCACAATATAAAGTGTGGTTGGCATCATGAGTCTCAGGAAGCACATGCTGGACCATCATGGGTGGTAGCTGTCGTGTGTAGAGAGCTGGCTAGTGCATGAGAGTAAGGCCTTGTAAGGCCTATTTTACAGCATGAGTACAGGCGTTAATAGAAACTGGCCTGTTGATAATTAAACAAATACGTGCATTTATTAGTATATTTGGTCTTTGGAATTTGTTGGAGTAAAGTGAAGTTGTGAAAGTGAAGTGACGACCAGCGTTGTGGCTTTTCAGGTCGATTCCTTTGTACACAAAAATGATCAGTTTAATAGTTGTGAGAAATTTTCTTTATGCCTTGATATCAACCCTGATCTCCACAGGTGAAGGAGGAGTGTCGGTTGTTAAATGCTCCTCCAATTCCTCCAAGGAGTTCCAAACAGACAGCCCTAAGCTCTGGCAGCATCCCTGTGCCAAAACCACCCACAAAGCCACGGCAGCCAGACACTCGTTCCCCGAGCCCAACGCTTTCCTACTACTCCTCTGGCCTTCACAACATGTGAGTACTAATCACCAATTAGCTGCTTCACAGTAAGTTTTTTTAGTGTTTATTATTCAACCTTTTTGGTACTTATTCTTGCAGAGGAGGAGAGAATGAGTCCCCAAAAGAGATGGAGGAGCAGAACCATGCATGTTACCCATGCAACTGGATTCGAACAGATGGCAACAAAAGCACCAAGCCTCCCCCCTGCCTCAGTCCCTCCACTGACACCGCGCTCTCCCGTCTCTCCTGGCCAAATGATTTCTGTGGGCCTGATTTTCACAAAACCGAGGATTTCTCATCGGTACATTGCCGTAGTTACTCCAGCTACCCGAGGAAAAGGACCCCTGGCACCCCTAAGACTTGTTCCTCTGGCCTCTTTGACTTTGACAGAGGAGGGAGGAGCACCGCAACCACAAAGGCCCAACAACCCACC
Organism: Hemibagrus wyckioides; assembly: GCF_019097595.1. Taxonomy (NCBI): domain Eukaryota; kingdom Metazoa; phylum Chordata; class Actinopteri; order Siluriformes; family Bagridae; genus Hemibagrus; species Hemibagrus wyckioides. The sequence continues at coordinate 10,714,549 of NC_080716.1, forward strand.
CAGTTTTGTACTAAATCGACAAGTTATACCCTGGAAATGTACAGAGACAAACCTATTGAGGAATGTGACACTAAACAAAGCAGATCCTGCCCTATATTGCCACCAAGAACCCCAAAACCAAGCGACGCAAAGAAGGACAATGAATGTGCATCCGCAAATGTCGCAGGTGTGGACACTACACATCAGGTGGACAGAGTAAACCCGGGAACTGCCATGTCCTGTCCTTCTGCTAAAGGGCTACAATGGCAGCCACCAAACAACCTCTCAGGCCTTTCCATTGAAGAGGTGTCCAAGTCACTACGTTTCATTGGTATGTCAGAGGACGTGGTTGGGTTGTTTGTTCGAGAGAAAATTGATGGCAATTTGCTCTTGCAGCTAACAGAAGAGATTCTGTCAGAGGACTTTAAGTTAAGCAAACTACAGGTGAAAAAACTCATGCAGTTTATTGGTGGCTGGAGGCCCAAAATGTAAGCTAGAACAAAAAAACACTGCAAAACATTCAATGCGCTGCATAACACTAAAGCCTTCAGTATTGCATTCGACTGTTTTGTATCTATATGCTATGCACAGTCTGAAGCCTTGTAATGATTTGACTGGTTTGTAGAATATATACATGATAAGAACATAGGGTGCTTTGTGTATTAACTTCTCCTGTCTCAACCTGTACCCTTTGTCTCTATGTAATCTCTTTCTGTGACCTTATGGTACCTGCACAACACACATTTTGCTCAAACCCAAAGCCTTTGAGAAATATGAATATATTTTGATCAAAACCAATCATGCCTTTAGACTTTTTGGTTGAACAATTTGTCAAAATGGTGACCCTAGTATGATTTGGGTAAAGACAAAATGGCTTTAACACTGCGGCCAGGAACTGTATGTATGTATTCTATAGGTACATGCTTAATAAGTATTTATCAGTAACGCCCTGTAAATGCGTGCATATATTTTTTTAATGAATGACCGAGCAAACCATAAGTAAAAATGTGAAATAAATCTCATTATTATTGTTGAACATAATCCTCCCTGTTTAGGGGCTGATAGTAATCTGCAGCATTAGTTTTTGTATAAACACTTTTTTTCTAAACGTTGCATTTATCTGTGAATTTCTAAACCCAAGAACTAAAGTAGTACCTGTAGTTCAGTAAAGTTAAGCAACATGTAAATGCACAGGGTTTTAATACATTTCTAATTAAAAGATGGGAATGAGTTCTTGCCTGGGGAAAATGACACACCCCTTCAGTGCTGTTTAGTGGTTTAATGTGAGTTTTGGCATTTATATGCCTTCGGCTTACCAACCTTCTCTTTTCACTCACACTTATACCCCTTGACTTGCCGTAAATATGCTACATGCAGAATGTAATAATGTATCAATATCGTGTCAGGAGCCAGAAAATGTTGCTGTGGATGCAGGATGCAAGCCATTAAACATGACCCTATTACAAGTCAGAGGAGCTGAAGAGCTCAGAGTAGAATCTCCAAGCTATCATCATGGACACATCATAATTCAAACCGTGACTCATCAAGCACTTTGAATGTCTCTGTGGCGTTTCAGTGACTGAAAGAACACTCACTTGTCTTTCCTGCTGCTCATCTAGGCTTGCTAGCTGTTTTCTCTGCACGCTTCATTTTCTTTAGCTCTTTCTTAGTGCACTAGCCCTCTCAAGCTAGCAGCATACTTCCTGTTTAATTAATAACCAACCCTTTACATGGTATACATGTCAAATAATTAACATGACTTGTTACGTTTCCGATTGCATAACTTTCAGACGGTGAAAAACAGGGCATCTGTTTCAGAGATATCCATTTATCTATTATTTTTATTAGGGCATCTATTTTAGCGATATCCTTTAAGAAGACAGTTTGGCCAGCTTGCGCTTAAAAATTTGATTGCAGCAGCTTTACACAGTGCCACATGTATATGGAGTCGACAACAAAACTCCTTAATTATTAAACAATTCTAAGCATTAATACACAATTCTGGCCCCTGAGCAAAAAGTAGCAGCCCAATTCCTCCCAACACACACAGGCCGGTTATGATGTCCGAGCACATGGGGCAATCCCAGGAATTGTTCTGACAGGTTCATCTACAACTCTAGTAGAAAAGATTTGTATTGACATATGTAAAGCTCCTTACATCCAGGCCTCCCAGCCTATATAGGTCCTGCCAAGTATATTGGGATCAGTCGCCTGATCAATAAGACAGTCCACCTGCTCTTCCACACTCAGCTCTCTCTCCCCAAGCCGGGCACGGATGTTGTGTTCCTCAGTTCCTCTGACCACAGCCAGCATGCCCTTAAACGAGGGGTCCTTCTCAAATCCAAGGCGCAGCTCCTCACTGATGGAGAAAATATCAGTTATCACTACAGTACTCATCATAACTGTACTTTTTTTGTTTTAGTGTTAAATTCCAAGTTGAATCAGTACAACATTCCAACCTAGCTCGTTTTAGCTCCTTTTACATCAAAACCAAGCTATTTGAAATGAGTTTGCTTTAACACCTGTCTGTTGCTGCCTGTTACTTTTCCATACAAACCTTAGTGTGTTTAGTGTCAGAGTACAATTACATCCCCCCCCCCGTGGGTCAGCTTCTCTATGAAGGATGGCTGCAATGCATCTAGAAACTGCCTTGTTATTGGATTTAGGGCCTGAATTTGTGTACAAGGTTAAAGTTGACTGGAAAGCTGAATTGTAGGAGAAGTCTGGGATGTGAAGTGTCTGACGCTGTGATTTCCACTGAAATTAAATTCGTTTTGCATACAAAATGTAAACAGCTAAATCCAATTTCATGAAACACTATGCTAAGTGCCTGTAGAAAGTGCTGGAATGGCACCTGGCTTACCTTGTTATAACCGAGGGGTTGGCTCCCTCTAGCTTCTTGCGAGCAAAGCTGATCTTTTGTAGTGGGTACCAGTTGATCTCTTTGGTGTCTACACTCTCAGTCCAGGTGCCTCCTTTCTTAAGCTGCTTTAGTGCAAAGTTCTGAAGAAACAAGGAGAAAAAGAGATTTGAACCTTTTGAAAGTTACAAAAGATGAAAAGTGCACAGCTGCTCCTAAAAAGTATTGAACATTCACAAAACATTACCAATAACCTTACTGAAATCATCATACCTTCCAGTCCAGGGAAGGTTCTTTGACAAACACATCCATGGTGTTGAGGAGGTGGTCAGGTTCATTCCTGAAGGCTCGGAGCGAGTGCACCATCACGCTGCGGATCAGGCCGGATTCCGCCATGGGCTTCATCAGACTTACAAACTGACGCGTAAGCCGGAAGGGCATCAGTTCTGGCACTGGCAGAAACTAAAAAAATATAAAACAGCATGTTTCAGCTCCACCTAATGCAGTGTGTAAATAAGGAATAAAAATGGCATGCAAACCTGAGTAGCTGATCCAAAAGCGTGGCCAAAGTCAATGCCAATCATGCCGCCTGTTTCAGTATTGATCATGAAGTTGGAGAGGTGACGGTCTCCGATTCCCAGCACCCAGTGACTGATGCAGAGCAGCGCGTGGGAGCTGGCAAAGTGTGAGCGCAATGAAAGGAAGGCCTCAGGTGTCATACTCATGTTCACAAAGGCTCGCCTGGATGGAACAAAAAAAAAAAAAAAGAAAATTTCAACATACGATGCATCACATTCACCTCCAAAGCTTGTATAAAATTAACTTTCTCTGCTCAGCACAATAGCCTTTATTACCAAACTAACCCAGTACACCAAGCATAATAAGACTAGCTATCTCTCTGCTCTGTATCAATCTTTCTAATCATTTTCCACACACTATAAATCACATAGTAATTAGAGAGTAATGGAACTCTTAATAATGAGTAACATACCTCAACAAATCCTCTGGTACACTCTGCTCCATCCGTTTAAAGTTATTTACAGTGTCCGTGCGATTGGCCTTCCTGTAGCAACAATGACATCACACAGTAATGCGCACTGGGTCTTTCCAGTTTCAGCAGACTCGGTAAGACTCATTGAGATATTACACTGCACCACAGTAGAAGGTAATTAAAGTAGAAGGAAATGGACAATAACGTACTTGTATGTCTCAGCATACTGTCTTATTCCCTTAATCTTCCCAGCAACTTTATCCAGCCAAGACCTGTAGATCTCAGGTGGCCTAAAACACAAAACAAAAGGTGTGCCTGTGTCAAAATCCCTTACAATGATTCAGCTTTGAAAGATTTCAGAGGGTCTGTCAAAAGGAAAAAAGTTGATTTATAACTTTTGTAGAGATTGTAGATAAATGAACAAGTCAAAGAAACATGAAATGAATTGAATTAGAGAACAAGTGTAGCAGTGGGTGTCACTGCGTGTTAATTAAACTAAATACAGTTGTGAGAAGAACTAACAAATGCCATTCATAGTCTTTAAATAGATCGCATACTTGACCATGTTCTTCTGCTCTTTTTCAGTTCTTTTACTGGCCAGGAAGTCTTTCAGTGTGCAGGTATTTTCCATCCACTCAATCAACCCAATTCTGCAGACAAAAAACAAACATGATTTTACTTGTTAACTGACATGAGCAGACAATCATCAAACAGTATACAAAGGATTCAATACGTACACTAGAATCATGCCATAAGAACTAAATAACCTCTCCTAAAGTGACCCACGTGTAGTGAGCTTCCAATATACTTTAAACTGAAAGAAGGTCCAGGAACAGATCCTATACCTGCTGGTTATAGGGACAACCTGGTAGGTACGGAGCGTCAGGCTGCGTTGTGAACAGGCCGTGTTCTGACAGAGAAGGATATTCATGACACCAAAGAGCTGTTCGATACGCTGATCCTGCCGCAGGTCCTCTCCTCCCTTCACCAGGAATGGGTGGTCCCTTTCATCGTCGCCTCGCACGATAAGACGTTTCGGACGGCGAATGGAAGTCATAACCTTTACCTTTGGTCACACATGTATAGAAGAGTCTAAATAAACACTGCTTGCATCAACCTTGCCCTGTAAAAATGTGCCATAAATGAGTACCAGTGGATAAATCAGGGCCAGCAGCTATAAAAGTGCTAGTTGGGATAAATAACAAAATTAAAAAATAGTTCAATTAATGTTTGGCTTATACATCAACGTCCTTCGAACCATCCATTTTCTCTAGCGCTTATCCTACACAGGGTCACAAAGAAGCTGTCTAGTCCTAGAGACTGAGGGCACAAGGTGGGTGGAAACCCAATGTAAGGTACAACTGCACACACAATGGAATCTTTGTATTGTCCACAGTGTGTAAATCAACCTATAATATATGTCTTTGGACTGAGGGAAACTGGAGTATCCAGAGGAAACCCCTGAAGTACAGGGAGAACATGCAAACTCCACACAGACAAGACGGAAGCAGGACATGAACTCAGAAGGCAGAAGTGCTAACCACTAAGCCACTGTGCTCCTCACATCACACTGTTTGAGGTCATTTCAAGTGGACTGCTTTGGACTTTAGTGAAACCAAGAGCAAAAGCACTGCTAATGGTTATAGGTTTAAAAAATATATATACATAAAGCAAAGGCTGGGGTTTTCAAGCCCAGACTGTAAATTCATGCAGCATATTAGCAACAGTCAGGGCAGGTGATCACACTTGGCAAAACGCCTCTAGAGCTTGTATAAAGTGAGGGTAAATTATTTAAGACTGCGTTGCCGACTCATCAGCAATGAGTAAGAAAAGCACAGTATGTGGTGTAATAATCATAAATTACTTTATTACAGGATTACTTTCTCCATCATTGATTTCTCAGAATGCCTGGAAAAAATAGACTAAGTGCACATTCTCCCATAAAAGATAAATTTACATTAAAAAACAAATGACGGAAGCACAAGTTTTATAGCTATGGTGAACAGTGAGTTACTGGCAGGTTAACAGTGGCCTCAAAACTGAATATCATCACCATCATCATCCATCACTGGGATAAGTGTATACCTACAAACATTCAAATTCTATTTCTGATCAAAGATGGATATTTCTGCCTCATCCTGCTCATGGTAACAGTGAATCTGAAGCATATGCCAGGAAACACACCCTACCTAAAAATACTGATTCTACATATAGCATGAGGAAAAATGTGCTTCTTAATGATGATTCTACATATAACTTAATTGAGGTGTACTTATTTTTCCCCAACCCACTGGTTTACTTTTTTTGGGAAAATGACTACAACATTTTTTTGTCGTGAGCTTATTTGTCTAAGGATCACACAATTGTTATCCAGCTGGCTGATGGAGGAATCGGAATTGAAAAACTTTCTTTTTTCCAAGACAGAAGGCATATAACTCCATTTCTTCATTTCTACTCCATGTGGTGTCTAATTCGGTGTCTAATATAACAATACAACACTACTGCACATGGAATTCTGTTCACTGTAATGTAGAGGTACATTTCTTCCATCTAGGGTGAATCCCTTCCTTGTAAGGATTTCACAAAACATCAATATACTGATTATTTCTCAATGCATCTTTAAGACATGACTTGTTTAGTAATACATTTAAAAAGGTAGCCGTTTCATATTATGGACTGTTTTTAATATTTTTAATATTGCCTGGCATAATAGCTTTAGAAGACCTTGTGAGAGATCAGAACAAGAAGTAAGCATGGTTCCATCTAGAGGATCTTCCTGATACAAGACTTTTAGGGTGTCTACATGTAGACCTATGACTCCTGACCCACCTCAACCCTGACCTGGATAATGAGTTTACTTGAAGCAATGAATTGACAAACAACTTATCAGTAATTAATGCAGGAGAAAAAGTGAAATAAAGTTAAATACAATAACATGCTATTATATATCAGTGAGAGTATATGAGGACCACCATCCACAAGTACATACCCTCTCATCAAACCCTGTAATCTTCGCATGGTACTCTGGTAGAGGCTTGGACCTTCCATCATACTGTCCTAAAGTGGGGAAGCGAATTAGTCTTGAAAATCTGCTTGAGAAATTTTCTGAAACACTGTGTTATCTGAGGAGTGGGATCATGTTCTCCTAACCTGGCACCTCCAGCTCGTTCCTGAGTGTGTCTGCGCTGAAGTTACTGAGCCAGGGCGAGTACTCCTTCAGGTTCCCTGGCTCCTTCTGGAAGCCTCTCATGGCCAACACCTGATCATCCACCGTCTTAAGATAATCCTTATCTTTACGCTTCTCGAACACCTTTGAGCCACCTGGGCCAAAGATCTTCTCCACATCTTTGGAGAATTTCTTTTAGAAACACAAACAGAAAATACAGGCTTAATACAGTTAATTATTCACTGAAATGATGAAGAGCATAATAGTTTCATGTGCCATAACTGAGAACCTGGCTGAATTTTTTCCGGAAGGATCCGATGCCTGGGGCTTTGGAGTTTAAGAGCGATGTGCTCATGTCTTCATACAGTGACCTCATCTTTTCCTTGCTCATGGTGGGCTTCTCCAACTGACTCCTAACCTCATCCCACCAATCCTGACAAACAGAATGGACAGGACACCAATGTAAATATCATACATGTTAATGGATATTTAAGATTAAAAGCATATTAAGAATAATATTTATAGTATTTTGGTAGATATTGTGCTGAATATGTGAAGAAGTTTTAAGTAGTTCTCCATTCATTAATGGTGAGTTTTTAATACAACATAATTATTCGGAGTAGATAAAGAAAAGATTATTCCCAAGTTAAGATTCACTTGTTTCTTCACACTTTGGAAAATGGTAACGAGGCCTAAATATGATAATTAAGGAAAAAATTTTAAAAGCAATGAGCATGTGATTTAATCAAGCTGTGCATAATTCAGAGCTCTACCAACAACCAATTCTGTTTACAACACAGCCGAAGAAAATAAAAGGAAAAAAAATAAAATAAAATAAATAAAAATGATGCCTTGTCATGTCAAAAGAAAAGTGATCACGTGATGAAATGCCTCTCTGTTAAATATATGTTATAGCAAATTAAATGTAAAATGAATTTAGTACTTTAAAGAGCATTTCAGGGTTGGTGAGCTGCTGAAGAGCATCAACAAACTCTTGAAAAGCTCCTCCTCTATCCAGTTTCTCCTTCAGCCTGGAACACACACAAAATATAGTCACATGATGTTTTTCTTCATTTACATGCTTATAATAATCTAGTACCCAGATCAGCATACTTATGGACAAACTCCTGGTTCCTTTGACCGATAACAGACTCTTCAAATGTGTAGCCTTCACTGCTTATCATGAAGGGGTAGATGAGTGATTGTGGGTAGCAATCTGCAATCTCCTTCAATACATGCTGCACCGCCACTGCCTCTGGCTTGTCCAGCAGAGCCATCATTTGACTGATCCAGCCAATCAGCTGCCAGCAAGGCACGCTTACCACCTATCAGAACACAACATGGATACCACTAGGACTTGACAAATCTAAAAGTAACCTAAAATAACAATCCTACACTCTAAGCCCTTTTTCTGACTCTTAAATTTTATTCCAAACTCCACCTCCTTGGCCATCAGGTCCAGCGTCTCTGCAGAGTAGAGCTCCACCAGCTGCAGTAGGCGAGGGAACTTGAGTCTGGCTTCCTCAGAGTTGAGCTTCAGTGCTTTTAGCATCATCTTCACTACATGAGCAGGTAAACTCTGCATATTGAGAGAACTGCTCGCTGCAAAACATGAACATGACAGGCACAAGACATCTACTTCAGCAGATGATTTGATTTGTTACATTTTGCTTTTTCATGCAATGGGAAGCCTAGTCCCAGGACAAGTGGAACAACAGCCTCATTCTTATAGCTTTAATATGGTTCATTAAACATAAGACTATAGAATGCTAAGCATTATAGAAACATTAGGTTTGGTATGCAGTGTTAGATTTACTCTCTTCTCTTTGCTCGTTCTCCCTCAGTCTCCGGTCACAGAAGTTAGCAAGAGTCATGTAGGCCTCCACAATGCCCAATGTGTCTGCATGTTTTTGGCTGAATGACTGCTCCTCTTCCTCAGCCTTGCGTGCAGCACTGTGTAACAGCTCGAGAGCACGACTCTGCAGACCCTCCACCACCTAATATTTCAAAGAAGAGACATTTGTATAAAGTGTTCAGTTTTGTCAGATAGCATACTGAGCACAAAAAATAAAAGGAAATGATGGAAATTTAAAGAAAGCTAGATTTTCAGGTGTGTTCTTGAGTAGGTTATACAACATGTGCAGGTGCAAAGAGCCATTTTTGTCATTAGATGAATAATCATAAAACATCATGAATCTGTTTCGTTGTACTCGTTTATATATATATATATATATATATATATATATATATATATATATATATATATATATATATATATATATATATATATATATATATATATATATATATATATATACACATACACTATATTGCCAAAAGTATTCGCTCACCTGCCTTGACTCGCATATGAACTTAAGTGACATCCCATTCCTAATCCATAGGGTTCAATATGACGTCAGTCCACCCTTTGCAGCTATAACAGCTTCAACTCTTCTGGGAAGGCTGTCCACAAGGTTTAGGAGTGTGTTTATGGGAATTTTTGACCATTCTTCCAGAAGCGCATTTGTGAGGTCACACACTGATGTTGGACGAGAAGGCCTGGCTCTCAGTCTCCGCTCTAATTCATCCCAAAGGTGTTCTATCAGGTTGAGGTCAGGACTCTGAGCAGGCCAGTCAAGTTCATCCACACCAGACTCTGTCATCCATGTCTTTATGGACCTTGCTTTGTGCACTGGTGCACAGTCATGTTGGAAGAGGAAGGGGCCAGCTCCAAACTGTTCCCACAAAGTTGGGAGCATGGAATTGTCCAAAATGTCTTGGTATGTTGAAGCATTCAGAGTTCCTTTCACTGGAACTAAGGGGCCAAGCCCAGCTCCTGAAAAACAACCCCACACCATAATCCCCCCTCCACCAAACTTTACATTTGGCACAATGCAGTCAGACAAGTACCGTTCTCCTGGCAACCGCCAAACCCAGACTCGTCCATCAGATTGCCAGATGGAGAAGCGCGATTCGTCACTCCAGAGAACGTGTCTCCACTGCTCTAGAGTCCAGTGGCGGCGTGCTTTACAACACTGCATCTGACGCTTTGCATTGCACTTGGTGATGTATGGCTTGGATGCAGCTGCTCGGCCATGGAAACCCATTCCATGAAGCTCTCTGCGCACTGTTCTTGAGCTAATCTGAAGGCCACATGAAGTTTGGAGGTCTGTAGCGATCGACTCTGCAGAAAGTTGGCGACCTCTTCGCACTATGCGCCTCAGCATCCGCTGACCCCGCTCCGTCAGTTTACGTGGCCTACCACTTCGTGGCTGAGTTGCTGTCGTTCCCAAACACTTCCACGTTCTTATAATACAGCTGACAGTTGACTGTGGAATATTTAGGAGCGAGGAAATTTCACGACTGGATTTGTTGCACAGGTGGCATCCTATCACAGTTCCACGCTGGAATTCACTGAGCTCCTGAGAGCGACCCATTCTTTCACAAATGTTTGTAAAAACAGTCTGCATGCCTAGGTGCTTGATTTTATACACCTGTGGCCATGGAAGTGATTGGAACACCTGATTCTGATTATTTGGATGGGTGAGCGAATACTTTTGGCAATATAGTGTATAAAAACATATATATATGGTCAAACGTATGTGGACACCTGAAATCTCACAGAATATTTCTTTCTTCCCCAAACTGTTGCCACAAAGTTGGAAGATCTCTATATTGTAGCATTACCATTTCTCTTCACTGGAACTAAGAAGCCCAGAACTGTCCTATAATAAAATGTCCCAGTGCACAAATCTTTGTACCGACTCAAATGCAACAGTGTTCACATTTTAAATAATTTCAGCTAAACCCCAAAAGCTACCTTGTCACTAGAAGTTGCGGTGGAAAGTTGTAGAACTCTCTGTGCTTTCTCTTCTCCGAGGGCCTCCAGAGCAGAGGGACTGCGGTGCACAGAGCTAGCCAAATGGTCAAAGGTGGTACCCAGCAGGATCCTCTGTTCTCTGAACACCTTGCCAGTGAAGCTTTCACTATGTTTTTCAAACTCCTCTACACAACACCAAAACATAAATCAGAATTAAGAGCCCTTTTATTTTATTCGATGTTAAACACATTTCTGGACTGTGAAAGAAAGTCTAGATTAGACATTTGAAAGATGGAACAGTTTCTACCAAGCAGTGGGACAGTCTTGAGCAGGGAGCTAATCCGCTCGGCAATCCCCTGGCTCTGGCTCCTTCGCTGGCTGAAACGGGTGAAGCTGTGAACCCAGCGCTGTAATCGACCTTTCTCAGCCTTCGCTTCCTTGTGAAGCTCTTTCAGCAGTTTGGTCGCTACTGAGAAGTTGTTCTGGAGTGATACACACACAAGGAAAAAAGTAAAATTATTTGTAAAGTTCCATGATTCTATAGAACACATGATCAGTTAGTGGAAATCTTGTTTCAGGCTTCTTCCTTTTTATTATCCTTCATATAGATATAAATATGCACATGGGAAGTGTTTGTGTTGTGTAGACTCTGATGTGCACCTTAGGTTAGCAGGGCTTTGTTAATGTGCTGAAAGATTACGTGATTATGAAGTACCTGTTTCCAGGCACTATCTGCCATGTTCAGTTTCATATTAAACTTGCAGTCCTTCACTAGTGCTCCTAGCTCTTCAGCTGTGCTTTCCTGCTCAGCACCATCCACCTCCATACTGTTAGCAGGAGATGAGCACAGCTTCTCCCAGATCTTATCCAGGAAGAAACACCTAGAACATGAGATGATACATATTAGATTAACACACACACACACACACCACTATATGAAGGCAAGTCAGATTTCATTAACTTGTGCAGACCTGATCATTTATTGAAAGATAAATCTATTCAGATGACAAAGCTGAGTTGACTTACCGGGATATAATGATGTCATCCCACACGTTCATGGGGTCAATTTTAGCATCAGGGTAGCGGCTTGTCCACCTCTTGATCAGACCTTTCAAAGAGCTCTCTGAGACTGATAGGGAGCAGAACAGTTATACAAGTTATTATATGTTTGAACAAGTTATTGAGGCTATCATATGTAAATGAAAGCCATCCAAATCATGAACAACTATGACTAATGTTTTTAGTCTTTTCTAGTGTTGTTAAAGAATTTAGGCAGCTCACCCTCTCCTGTGATGTAATATAGGAAATCCTGGATCTCCGTGAGAGCTTGCACTGACTGGAGCATGGTCAGGCGACTGCGGTTCAGCAGAGGATCAACACTGGAGTAGTTCTGTACAACACAATAGTGTTAAAAAAAAAACAAAAAAAACCACATGCTTGAGTAAGCGACAATTTTCCTAATTTTTTGTAAAACCACAACTAATTAGAGGTCCAAACACTGACGAACACTAAAGTACTGGAACTCCGTTGTCTTTGCTGCTGTTTTTCGTTCTTTTCTTTTGCTCGTCTTCTTCTTATATGCATGAAAACAAATCATGGTGGTCAAACTGTAAGCTGGGCAGCAAGATGGGATCGCTCGGACTGATCCTGGCTCCTTCGAACAGCAGTTTACATTTTGCCCTTCCTCATGTGAACCGTAAGTCATATAGTGTACATTTTTTCCACTGCTTCTTAAAAAAAATATCCATATCTGTTAGCTGAGCCCACTTAGACTTTGAACTAATTTCCATTACATGCAAAACCTACTTTTACAAACTAAGATTTTCACAGAATTGGTATCTAAATCTCACTAAATATAAATATAATAAACATTAGGACTCAGCTCATTGATTCTTTTATTATTCACCAAACCCAAAACTGACCTGCATGAAGACCTGCATGCAGTTGTTGGCATAGTATTTGGCGCGATCGTAGTCCTCTTGCAGGATGTACAGGAGACTGAGGTCTTGACTGTAGTGGGTTTCCATCACCAGTTTTCGTTGCTCCACCTTCATGGCAACATCCACAAAGCTCAGCAGAGCCTGGTCCCTCTGCCCCTGCTGCAGCTGCTTCAACATGCTGCGCATCATGTACTGCAGGTACGTTTCCTGGTGGACATTCAAGATAAATAGTGTTATGTCTTTGCCTTTTTGGCGTCTGACAGTATTACAGACCCTAGGGATCTCATTCTAAACTGTGAAAATCTTGTGCAACAATGCGGTTATTCAAAGATACAAGTGCAGGTTTGTAAAAATTACATAGCTGCATATAACTGCTTATGTAAACATGCCACACATTATGCAAGTGGCTTTTAAAGCAGTACATGTTAGTGCTGTGGAGAAATGTGCCAATGTACTTTTCTTAAGCAAAGACAGAATTTTAATAAGTGATGGGTAGATGCCTGTTCATGAAATGTAAACCTTTTTGTTTGTATTGTGAAATGTGTGCAATCAGTAGCTGGAGTGTCGAGTCACAGGTTTATCAGGTGCCTGTTGCACATAAGGACATGGACAGAGCCATAACATTCCACACTGCATGGCTGGGACATCTCTGGTTTATCCACAGTTTCACTCCGATATGTGGCTGGAGTCAATAATACGATATTGAAAGGACCTGGACTTTTAGAGCACTGCATCTGTGTCTCTCACTACCATCTCCAACCTTTTGGAGTGTGCCGTGTGTGTAGATCATCTTCTGATAATTCACTCAGTTTAGGTCTAAAAAAAATGAGAGAGTTTTCTAAAATGCTCTCTCTGTGCCAGAAGGACATATGACATGGAGACTCTGTGATTATGAATACTATAAAATGTTAGCAAAGTATTTATATTTAAGACTAAATCAGACTTATTTTACAAGTAGTAATAGACTGAAGTAGTAGTAATATATTTACAAGAAGTAATAGAGTGATTAAATAGATTGAATACTTGAAGCGTTCCTGAGCCAAAGCATTCAACAAGCAGCTTTAGCTTCACCTCTTCATCTTAATAAATACTGCATCTTGCACTGAAAAGGCACTAATTTATGAATTACTGATAAGTGAGGGTTCAGTTCAGATCCACATCAGAAAGCTTAGTAAAAATTTTTAGCTGAGGCACAGTAAAATCCTAATTTTTGTAATACACTAATCTAATAAAAAACAGCAAAAGAAAATAAAATGTGTTTCCCCAATCTGCTTTATAACATGCACACAGTCTGACAAATTTCCACCTGATAAAATGGGTCTTCCCACATCCTGTCCAAACTGTGGTCTATATTGACGGTAGCACAGTACTGCAGAGACTTCCACTCAGTCAGGTGATTGTAGGAGTCCAAAGCTGCTATCTCCCAGAAATCCTTCTCTGTGTCTGTGGGGTCACCATCCATCCACTCCTCTGTGTTCAGTGCCTGAGCCATGAAACAAACTCCCAGGATTATTGAAAAGCACACATTTAAGGCAGACACAAGAAGAAGTTATCACAGCATATACATCAGAACACAGGTTAAACCTGAAACTGTGCTTTGTTTAACCTGTAGATATGTGTGTAGTGATCTGGGAAAGCCTTTCACTTGTAGTGGGAAAAACTACAAATATTTCATGTAGTGAAATATGTTAGTGTTTTGTACACATCTCAGCCTCAAGCAAAAGTATCGCATCTTAAAATCTGGTTACTCCAAAGTTTAAAAAGAGAGAAAATTGCAAAGCGTAAAAGATATTTTAGTACTGGTTTGGTTCAATATTTATGTATTGTGTTAAAGTAGAGGGGTCACAGTATGTTGCAAGCAGAAAAAAAAATTATTTTGTCCAAATATGTCCAATTTCTTTTGACTTTTTTAAGCTGCGTTACAGACAGTAGCTAAAATGATCATCACTTGTATTCGATCAATACTCAAAATCACTCATTTTTAGGTTTTTGTCATTTTTAAGAACTTCTTTTGAATAGTAAATAATTATACAAGTTTAATTCCGTGTTATTTATATAGCACTTTTACCAATGTCACAAAGCAGCTTCAGAGAAAATCAGAAATTGTGTTAATTAGCAGGCATTATGGTGATGTGTGCAAGGAAAATCTCTCTTGAATCAATAAGAGGAAAGAGACTCAAAAGTAAACCCATCCTCTTCTGGGTGATGGCTAACAGCAGGATTTTCATTAAATAAAGTATCCAGTTAGAACAGTGGCCTATTAAATGTGTTGAAAGGATGTTCAATATGAACATATTGTAAATAAGAGCGTTGTGATAATATGTATTCACTTCTATTTGTTTTATAAAATTAAGAAATGTGTCATGGCATTATGCATTGGCATTACCTCATTATAAAGCTTTACTGCCTCAGCGTAGTCACCTTTGGCTTCTGCCTGCAGTGCAGTGCATGTGATGGACTTTGTGCCAATCTTTCCACCAAAGATGCCCCTCACCACATCATAATCGCCCAAAGACCTATACAACCTAAAGTTTTCACACAAAAGGAAATCGCTCCACTAAACATGTTGTACTGACTAAAAAAAAAAAACCAGAGGAAGATGAAACTGAAAATGTATTTAACAAAAAGAGGAGAGCTGAACTCACTTAGCTAAATGAATCCAGCGCTCGGTGTCAGGGGGCAGCTCTTGCTTGCTTCGAGCTCGTTTCGAGGGAGGTTCGCTTGGCACACTGCTGGAGTGTAAAAGGCTTTGCTCCAGAAGGAGGATGCCCATGGGCTGCTGAAGACTGGCCAAACAGCTGGCACTGACACTGGCAGGCTGCACATCCAGTAGAGCTGAGTGCTGGTAACACATATCCTGCACAAAAATCAGTTATGCTTATTAGTTCTCAATTAAGAAAGATAGGGAAAAAATGTACTTCTAACATGATTTAAACTCTACTGCAACATACACCAATCAGGCATAACATTATGATCACCCGCCTAATATCGTGTTGCTCTCCCTTTTGCTACCAAAACAACCCTGACCCGTCAAGTCATGGACTCCACTAGAACCCTGAAGGTGTGCTGTGGGCTCTGGCACCAGCAGATCTTTTGATAGAGACTGACCACTGCAGACCAGGAACACCCCACAAGAGCTGCAGTTTTGGAGATGCTCTGATCCAGTCGTCTAGCCATCACTATTTGTCTCAAATCCTTACGCTTGCCCATTTTTCCTGCTTCTAACACATCAACTCTGAGGACAAAATGTTCACTTGCTGCCTGATATATCCCACCCACTAACAGGATAATCAGTGTTATTCACTTCACCTGTCGGTGCTCATAATGTTATGCCTGATCGGTGTATTTATCTATATGGGAAAGTAGAACTAGACAGTACAGACAAGACCACTACAACTGGGATAAGGTTAAAGAATATTATAATGTTTTTTAAACTAATCCTGATCTACTCCACAGCAAAAATATTGCTTTCCAGAGACTGCATCTTATGCATTAATGTAAACACAATACCTGAATTTCTAGCAGATCAAAGATACCATGAATTCTAAAATGTACGGTTTAGTGCATTACTTCAGTATTAGAAAGATAATATTACATAAGAACAGCTTTGTTTTTCTGTATCACACAGGTATTAAAAACTGCCCCCAAATTTCCATTACCCCTAAAGGAACTTTGCCCTTTCTTGGCTTTGACTAGTAAAGGTTTTGTAATGACACATATATTAAATGTATATAACAATGCAGATTTCATTGAAAAATGCTGAAATATTCAAATATATATTGACAGATGTGGGAACTGACAATTGTTATTATTTATCCAGAATAATATCCGGATAGTGATTTCTGAATCACACTGTCAACATACTTGCACACAAGCAATAAATGGTGGGAAGTATGTTGTGCTTTTGTGCAGGAGATTGTTCATGTCCTGCAGTAAATTATTCAGTATTCCCTCCCTCTCTTTAGAAGGCCGGGATTTCTCCATCTCTGTCAGCACGCCGGAAAACAGGGAGCTGAACAGCTGTTTGGCGAGGGTGGAATCTCTCTGCGGAGGCCAGAGACAAATGATCAGAAAACGTTTTCATTAAAGGAATGCTGTATTTCCATTAAAGATAAGCTGTTACCTGGGCGAGGGCCTGTAAGGGTGCGATTAGACTGCTGTATTGGATCTGAATATCAGGCAGGTCTCCCACCCTGTAGCTACGGTACAAGGTCACCTGAGCTTCTCGTTGTATTTTCTGGGTAGCTCTTTTTTCCTGATCAACACAGAAACGTGAGTTGCAGCAACAAAAACAAAACAAAACCTTGTACAGCCACACATGACAGCACCAAATCAGTTATCAGTGTGCGATTTCTACCCTTTCGGTTCTTTGTGACTGGATTTCCCTCTTGGCAAACTTTATGTTTTCTTTTTCTTTGTCCTTCAGGAACCGTCGCCTCAGTCTCAAAATATCAGCCCGTCTTTCCCGTTCAGCTGTACAGAAAAATGTACATTTCTTTCATTGGAGTATAAACAGCGGCATGTCAATAGCTCTTGATTACTGACAGTTTGACATAAGGAACATTGGGACCTCTGCGAGACTTAACGGACCTGCACTTCGACTGTCCGTCTCATCAGTAGGATTTGTCAGACGCTTAGAGCCAAAGTTGGCACCTGCGGCTCGCCAGGATACGGGTCTCTCTGCTCTCTTCTTCCCGAACACCAGCAGAGAGGTCTCAGACTCAGAGGACAAGGTATAGTCTGCTAGTGTGTCCACGCTACTTCCAGTTAACCAGTTATATGCTGCACGCCGACCTGAAAGCACATACAAGCAGTTTAACTAGGCAGAAATGTATACCTTCACAATCTATAGTTCATAAAGTGCAAGATTCAGTGAAACAAACAAGTATATGTTTGTGAAGGCCTGGGAAAACCAACAGGATGTTGATGTAGCTGGAAAATATTCTTTAGTTTGACATTTGTTTTCTAATGTTTTCAAAATGTTGGGCATGCTAATCCTAAAAAGCCGAAAAAGGTAATGTTAGGTAAGGATCCAGTTTATCATGATGCCTAAAGCTTGCCAAGTTGTTGCTGACAGTTTGAAATTTGTTTCAATTAAAGGGTTGTATGTATTTTTCCTGGCACAGCTGAAAAGCACTGAAATATTGCTTACTATTAGAAAAAATCATTCATGCATTCATTTTGTTTATATGGAAGAATAAAAGTTCACATCAGGCCAGAAGCCGGTTTAACAAACACAACAGAAAACAGACCACAAACAATAATAATGAACCTGAAAAAGACCCCCTGAACATTACAGATGGGTAAAACTATAGAGGAAAGCACCTGGACCAGGTGCCTGAGTCTGGGAAAACTCCAGAGAGGCCTGGGTGGCACGGATTTGGCCTTTCATGCTGGCTGGCTGCATTTCTGCACTGTCCGCCCGCTGTGTGCCAGTTGCCTGGGTCACCTGGGTCTCCATGAACATTGGCGTAAGCACTGTGCTCCTCAGACGCCAGTTAGAGTCAATCGTGTAATCCTGGAGATTACACAAAACACAAACATGAATAAACAGCGACAGTTAGGGTATGCGGCAGTAAAAACAGACGCCAATGAAAATAAATAAAATATGCTAGTGCAAATGAGATACGCCTAAAGGATTACCTGAAATTTGCACTCTGAGAGTGGGAACTCAAACATATTGCGTGAGTAGTCAGGACTCTGACTGGTCATTTCCAGCAGCAGGTCTGTAGCCAGGCTAAGGAAGCGCTCCTCAATGCGGGCTGAGTAGAGAGAGCTCAGCACCACCAGCAGTCTCTCCAGCGTAGATGGAGATAAACGCTTCTCATGACTCCAGAAGTTTCGGACGTATAGCCTTAGAAAACACGGCATGCGTACAATAGTACGATAGAGCATCGATCTAAAGGTCAATGTAGAAAAAAAAAGGTAGAGGTGCTGTGTGCAGGACTCACTGTAAGCCCTGGTTTTCATCGGTCAGCCCTTGAAGAAGTGTTTCCTTGGCCTCATTTAACACCTCCACACATGTGCTATCTTCTCTGCTCTCGGCATCACTGTAAACACACAATTACAGGAAGAAGAACACAGAGATTAAAAACTCTAATTAATAGTTAATACAAACACGAGTAGAAAAAACTCTGGAGGAAAACGTCATTGCTGAAGCCTATGAAGAGGAGCTGGAGGGAACAGAAGGTACCTGTAATTGTCCTGAATCCACATGAGAATGTCATACATCCTCTCTCTGCATACAGGGGAGGGGTGAGAGACAAAGGCATTGACTGCCTCCAAAATTTCCTTCATCTCTTCAGGCTTTAGTATAGCTAGGATCTTATGCACGATGTCCAGACACACTCGCTGCCTCACCTCATCTCTAAGAAAGCAAGCATATAGTAATAATCCACTCAAGGAATCCATGCAACTTAATGGGGCTGTTGTAGAAAAATGATCAGTGATAATGTTTTATTTATTAAAGACATGTTGTATGTTAGTTATGTTAAATATTGTGCAACTATTTAGTTCTTTATGTTACAAGTCATCAAATCTCTAACATAGTATGTCTCTTCATGCTAATGTAACATGAAAAAAAATGCAGAAAAACAGAACACACAATGTCCTTTCCTTTAGACTTCCTGACTGATAAACCGTCGACACTGGAAATTCCTATCATAAATATTAAATAAATTAAGTACAGTAAGGTTCACTTTATCAACAATTATACAGTTTTCTTCCTTAAATAATACCGTTTTAATCTATTATCATTAGAACAAGATTAAGTAGACTGTGTGACACGCAAGTTACTGTGAATTAACCATTACTGCACAAAACGTATCAGAACACATGGGTTCACAGGGGGAAACCCATAATTAGTCTTACAGACAAACTACTGTCTGAACTGTGAATTCACCAGTAATTTATGTAAATTATAAAATCTGGAGCACTGAGGGTGCATCACTGTAAACGTTATGCAAAAGGCTCGTCTGTGATATTGTAATCCTGAATAACTGCTTTATTCTGGACAGGATCATGGTGGCTGGGCATCAAACACGCACATATTCATTCATATCTAAGAGCAATATACAGTGGCCAATCCACCTTCCTGCAGGATTGGACTAAACGCCAGTGGTGAGGGATTTACACTTTACTTGCTGCTCCTCCATGCCATAGCTTCTTCATTATAGTGCCATTGAAACATGTACAAACCTGTGGGCCATCATCTGGGTGAAGCCCTTGGTCTTGAGGTGGAGGAAAATGTCAGGGATGACATCAGCACGACTCAGGACACACTCCAGGCAGTATGTTTTCAGCATGCCATGTAGTTTTGGCAGCATGTAGAAAACAGCATTCACAAATCTAACGTAGATACATACACGCAATTTACCAAATTTTACTCAGATTCTAAAATAGACGGAGCCAGTCACAAATAAAAAAAACAAAAAACAAAGAATGTCCAACTGAACTTACCGATCAGCAATGGGTGGGAAGTGCTTACACAGTTTGCACAAACTAATAATAAATTTGTCATCCAGGTTCTTCTTCTTCAACTCCATCAGTTTGGTCACAGTTGCATTTAACAGTGGATCCTTATTTTGCTACATGAAGACACAAAACACACAGTAGGTGCAAAAAAATGTTTTCATAGTTCTGCATCACTGAATGAAAAAAAAAAAGATAGCTGCCAAGATGAAATCAGTGAATAGACTTTACACATACACTTTCCTTGCCAGTCATGTAGTTCAGGATTAACCCGATAATCTCTGCTGCAGCAGAGTAGACCTCTTTATATCTGATAAAGGACAGGTTGTTGGCCAGACTCTGGAAGTACCTGTTGAATTGCAGTGGTTGAAAAACACTGAGACTTCAATTGTAGTGCGTTGTAGCAGTAGAAAGAAATATTAGTTAAAAACCCAGGAGTAAAGTTAAGTCATAAATGTTCTTGGAGTTCAAGCAGGAGTTAATAGGATCCTCTGTGTTTAATAAACAGTGTGTTTGTTCCTATTTTAATGACATCTAATTACTTTATGTTCAAAAGTAAACCCCACCAAACCCAAATAAAAACATATAACTCAGTTGGAGTATCAGATTGCTATGAGGTGGTAGTGGTGATTAATGCCTCATATATACATACATTTCACCCCAACGAAGAGTGCAGGTAATATGATGAAATAAGTGAGTAAATGTCTATGAGTGGATGAATTTTATAACTTAAAATGGGCTTCATTTTTTATGTTTATTTACTATATTTTTCATTTAGAATAATAAGAGCTGAGGACATGAGTGTGTACCTGTCATGCTCAATGCCACAGGCAGGGTCATAAGGGGGAAGATCGTTGGCTAGCACTATGCCTAAGAGCTGCAACCCAACAGAGTTGTCTTTGCTGTTAGGATCCTTTCCAGAATAGTAATCAAATATCAAACTGTAAGAGAAGAAAAAGAACAAATAAAAAACACAAGTAAAAAAAAAAACACAATGTAGATAGACACAAGGTGCATCTCAATCAGCTCTGTAGCTCCCTAGTCGTGGTTCAGTATATTGTGTCCACAAGTTCAGGCAGTAGTAAGAACCCTGCCTCACTAATGACTACATTTCCACTGACATGACCATGCACTTGTTTTGTAAAACCACCTCCATTTATATCAACAACTTTATGACATTATATTTGATATTTTTTAAAGTACATTATGACAAACACTTTCATTGCTTTGTTCCATATGAGAGCCACAACAGCGGTGACTAACTATAGACAAAGAAGGCTAAGAATTCGTCTACAATTTTCCAAAAATATGACATCATTCCCAGTAATGGAACATAGTGAGCATCGATGCTTGCTGTTTTTTTATGTTGTACTGTGGGATTTCAAAGTTTCAGTACACCGGAAAGATTTTGCAATTGAGACAGACCTGCTTGACTCCCTGGTCCCTGACTACTTCACTAGAGAGCTGACTGAGACTCACACATACTATGCATGTTTAGCACAGTTTACTACTGTATAGCTAATTAGTGTATCCAACAGACGGGTACATCAGTCTCGGCACTTGCCAGAGATTTTTAAGACATTTTAAGATTTACAGCCAAAGAGAAAAGAATTTAGTATTTGTTAGTCCATACTTGTATGGTATGTGCAGACAGTGTTTCCAGCATTCTACTATGGTGCGGATAATCTCCAGATTGTGCCTAAATACTGCTCTTTTGCCATTGAAACAGTTTTTCATTAGAAACTCCATTAGACGATTGGCCAGGACCTCATCTCTAGTGCTACCCTGAAAAACAGCAGAAAAAGGGACATGAAACAGACGCCACATTAAGCCATTTTTATTTAACATAAACTCTAATCACTATAAAGGCTGCACAAATATATTTTAAAGTACACACCCACTTTAATAGAAACACCTGTAGACAAACTCATTTATTCAATTATACAAACAGCTGATTTGGATAACTGCATGAATTAGCAGGTATAGAGGTGGCTGGTGTGTATTTTTAGAACAGTCACTAGTGAGTTTAGCATCTGCTCTTGCATTATCCCAGAGGATTGGGTCAAGTGAAAATTTCTGTTAATATAATATATATTTCTTTTAAGCACTTTCACACCTTTGGAGTGGCCACACTAGTCCAGGAGAGGAGAGTGACCACTATATCCACCACCATAAAATGGATGCCCTCTCCACCATTGTTACCAGAAACGACCAGTTGTAGCAGTGGACCCAGCCAGTGCTTAGCGTAGGGACGGAACACCTGTATAGGAGAAATCAAGCATGACAAAAAATTAAAGACGTGTACTAACAAATAAAAATCTGTTTGTTCTGTTTGTTTGGTCCCATGTATGAAAAAGAATAAGAGCAGTCACCTCCTCAGTATTGATTATGAGCTTGGAGATGAACAGTCGAACGTTCAGAGGAGTGGATGGATTACCAAGCTTCCCATGCAGAAATTTCATCCAGGGAGGAAGATCACTCGGTATCACACCCTTTAAGAAAAGGGGGAATAAATGTTAAGGCATTCTCTTCTAGCTGATGCCTGGATATTGAGCTAGAATAAACACAGGATATCCTCGACATACGTCCTCTACTTTAGGTGTAATGTTGTTTCTCTGCATGTGGCGGAAAAGGGCAGTCATAGTGGCCATGCACTCGTGCTGGTTCAGCTCATCCATCTCCAACTCCACACTCTCATCCTGAGACAGAACCTCCATGTGCTTCTAATAATAGAATATTAACTCCTTACATTCGTGAATACACTCATCTACCCAAACACACCAACACTGACATAAAACACAAAAGGACTCTCTAGGTTTAACCCACCCTTGCCCTACTAGTCTTGCTATGCCCAGAGGGATTCTGGGAGTTGTAGGAGAAACTCTGGACTCCTGTAGAAAAGTCAAACTGACTCATCTCCTCACTGAGACTACTGTCGGCCATGTAGGACTGGGAAGAGAGGTATACTGGTGCATCTGACAGAGAGAGGAAAAACAAGAAATATAAGATGTGCAATTAAACTAAACCCAAACAGAGAACAAATAAGCAAAAGAGTTTGTTCCACAAACAGTTTCAGATAGCTTAAACTAAGGAGCAGGCAATGACAGTTAATCAGATATAAGCATTAAGCCTCAACTCAACATCTCACCTCCATTTTCTCCACCCGCTTCCTTTCTGATCATTACATATCTCTTCTTCCTTTCAATAGGAAACTGTCAACACAAATTACACCATACGTGGCATCAATCACAGCCATTCCAAAGCTGACAAAACAATAAGAGCCAAAAGCTAAGTGAAATAATCAATTACTTACATCAATCTCTATGGGAAAATTGTACGTCCTCTGTGTGTCAATGAGGTTGTCAAAAATGAACTGATTCTGTAAATAGGGAAAAAAATCTGTCAGAATACTGTACCATAACAATGCTTTAAGTATAAACTGTCTATTCCAGCTCATTTTCTGTCACAGCGGTCAATTCAGAGCACACCTTTTCCGGTTTCTCAGTGAAGAGGAAGCCCTGGTAGAACTTGGTCTCGTTGAAGCTGCAGCTGATGACAGCGATGGCACAGTTGTAAGCAGCACAGTGATACTGCCTCCTCAACTCCAGCAAAACATGCTCTCCTGCCATGTTCTCAGTGAAACCCTCAAAACATGACCTGCAACACAAAGACAAGGTGAAAGCAGCTACAAACATCTGCATGGTATTAAATATAAAAAATCTACATTTTAATTAGAAATCAAACAGCAATTCCAATATCTTTGAAGTCATTATGTCAATACGGTGGTGCAACAAGTAGCACTGCTGCCCAGTTCTGACATTGGCTGGATTAGATCGGCTATACTAACTTGCACCTACATGGGAATTTATTTAGTTTAGTTTCAGTTTGAATAATCATAGTTCTAGGGAAGGGGAAAAGAAGAATCAAGAGCTGCATGTGGTGCATGAATACATACGAATCTATGTGTATCATTAGTGCAATTATCCCTCGCTCTCTTCCTGCCAGTACTCATTTAACAGAGAATACATGAACAACGGAATATTACCGAATGAAAAACAGGAGTAAAAACCTTACTAGTTATTGAAAAACACTCCTTCGCTTACTTGAGCAGGGTCTTGGATAACTCGTTCCCCTCTGCCTTGACCGGGCTGCAAAAGGCCTGGTTGATGGCCGAATCTTTAGAGTAAACCTCCTCTTTAGGCAGACGAGAGTAAAGCAACTCCAACAGCTTACAGCAGCCAATCTTCATGATGGTTTGACTCTCAAAAGCAGACTCGACAGACTGAGGCAAATGGAAGATACTGCAGAATAAAAACACGGACTGTTCTGAAATATTTACTCTGAATTCTAAAGGTATTACTCACTTTCGTGAAGCGTGCCTGTACAGTAGTCATGATGTTAGCCACGTTGGTGATGAAAAACTGAGACAGAGCTTTAGCACTACAGTGAGTGACCAGTGGAACCAGCACTCTGTCCAGCAAGCCCAGGAGCATGGAGTTTTGAGGAACATCTTTGTCCTGGAACATCTGATAGATGGTGCAGAGAAGAAGAACTTGCCCCTCACAAGATGACCTGTTAGAGAGGATTTACAGTCAGACACAGTAGATATGGGCAAATTCTCCCCAATTTGGAGATGGGAGGGCAAATCAGGGAAGTGTTTCTCTCCTTACTGTTGTGCAATTCTCTGGAAACAGGTCTGAAAGAGGTCTTCCATGATGTGCTTTTTATCACGACAAAGTACTTTACTCATTATCTTCAACAGGAGAGGACTCTGTGATAGCTCCAACGCATCTAAAAACTAAAAGCACACATAATATCGTTATACATACTGGAATATGCAAATATCGTAGCCATTTTAAAAGCTATTTAAAGAAAAGACATGTAACATTTAATGGGCTGTCAAGGTTCCAGCATCTGCCACTGTTAACACAGCTCTCCCACTGAATCCTTTTAGAACCAGGAAAGGAAAAGGAAGAAACATGGTTTCTTGAATGATTGTGATCGGAGAACACTTAAACATTTAGTAAAATCAAATCACATAAAAAACAGGAGAAGAACTGACGGCTATGTTTAATAGTGAAAATAAGAGCATTTCCACATGCACATTGTGAAGAGAACTCAGGGAATAAACAGTTGTGTAGCCTTAAGACATCCACTTATCTGTGAGGCTAATCAGAAAAAAAACCCTTCAATTTGCTAGGGAGAATAAGGATTGTACTCTGGAAAAGGGTACTGTGGTCTGATTTATCCTGTTCCAGAGTGATGGGTGCATTTCCTAGTGCCTACTGTACAAGCCTGTGCGGGCAGAGTTATGATCTGGGGTTTATTTACAATTGATCAGGTCTAGGTTTAGCAATGTTATGTGCCCAAAAATTGAAGTCAGTGCCTGAATATATTGAATGACCAGGTTTTTCCATCATTGGATTTTTTTTCTTCCCTAATGGCACAGGCATACTCCAAGATGACAAGCTAGTATTCATCAGTCCCAAATTGTGGATTCAGGGAATGAAGAATCATTACTATGGCACATTACTATGTTTACATGCTTTCACCTTACGAATGCAGTCCATGTAGTTGTTGCACTGGAGAGAACCACGAGGGAACTCATCTGACTGCATGGGGAAATGAGCAGCCACTAAAGCCTCCAGAGCCCTCTGCAGCTCTTCCAGAGGACCACTGGGTAGTGTAGTGAAGAAGGGCAGCATGATCAGTGCCTGACTCTGTGGGGTTCCAAAAAGGACATTTAACAAAAGGTATTGTCAATATTAAAGTTTAAATAAACCACCAAACACTTAAATTAAAAAAACTATCTATAATTATTACTACAATTATTTATTATATATAACTTTACTTGGAAAAATAAGTCACATGACCATTACATCACCGTGCTGAGTGTGGAATTCCGTTAAAAAAGAGCTCTGTACCTTCAGATTTAAGGGCAGAGCCGTATCTGTGATGAGGGTGGTAAAGGTAGTAAATACAGCAGTAAAGGCTGAGTGACCAGTATTCGTGCTTACTGAAGAATCAATCTGTGGACAATAAACAAAAATGAATCCAAAGCAGAACTATTAGCATGACTAAATAAATGTGCCAGCATGCAATGGTGTCTAAAAGCAGTATCAGGCCCACTGATGCGTTTCTGATACCTGGAGAACTTTGGAAAGCAGTGTAAGAGTTGAGGTTTTGCTCTCGGGTGAGGAGGAAGGGCCTGTCCACCAGGGTTTCAGCATGTCCCACTGCTTCAGTACTTGCTCTGCTAATCGTGAGCCTTGAGTCTTTCTGATGGAACGCTCACGGAAACTGTGATCCAACATGCCATTGAGGAGGACACTGACCTGTGAAACAACAGGCATTTGTACATTTACAATATCTAATGTCTTTTGCAAACAAACATACACTGAAAGGCTGAAAATGACACAAAACATACTCTGTTGCAAAAAATAGCAAGCTAGGACTAAAGCTATGGCCAAAATTTAGATGAGATGAAAAAGGGGCAGAACTTTCAAGGCTGTCAATTAATATTGGAGTTTAAAACCGTCATTCTAGTTTAGTATCTCTAATACTTTACCTACCACATGCAAATGAGCTGCTAAACTAAAAACATTCATATTTACATTTTCCAGTGATCTTAGCCATTTAGGACACAGATATCAGGTTATATGGAACAAGGAAACAAGTAAGGTCTGATTTTACTCAGGGGAGAGCCAACACTGAATTCCCTCAGTTCAGGAAATCTTACCATGTTAGGACTCTGTGTTGCTGCATTAAGCAACAGAGGCACTGAGTGGTCCAGTTGCTGCAAAAGTTCTGCATTGGTGGTGTTTTGGAAAAGGCTGTAGAAATATTCTCCATGGGAGAAGCTGAGGAAGTGAGGATTCAAGCTGCCAGACAGAGGCACTGACAGTGTGATTGAGTTGAGCAGCAGACCTACCAGCTGCTCGGTCTGTGTAATAAAAGAACAAGCAGGGTTATTTCATTATTGCAAGTGATCTGCATAGCTTTCATGAGTGACATAAAAGCAGAAATTCTGCTGTAGTAACACAGAAACATGCATACTTGATCACCCAATGAGAAAGCCAGCTGCACAAGACCGTTAGCTAGCTTCCTGCTACTGACATCCATGGAGGGGAGGGACTTCCTGTTCTCACCAGGTGCAATGCCTTTGTAAACTGCCATGAGAAGTCTGGACCCTAAAGAGCTACTGTCAGCCAGATCCTGGACAAAAACATACTAAGTGTAAAAATATAGAGAACACAATGTAAAATATAAAGTGATCTTAAATCAAAGTGCAAGCTACCTGGTTGTGTAGGACAGAGCTCAGAATCCCACTCTGGTGAAGCTGTTTAGAGGCTGAGAGTAAGAGTTCCAGCGTGGCATGACTGTCACGAGTGTCTGGATCATACAGATCTACTGCACACAACTCCTCCACACTGTTCAGGCAAACATTAAAAGACATGAAGCAGAATTTATACTGGACTTTTAAACTTAATTATTATTATTACTATTTTTATTATTAGTAGTACTGGTAGTAGTAATAGTAGTAAGAATAGCAAGTAGTATCGGACCACTGGGCAGTTATCTTCTTCCTAATGGCATTCTCCAGCTCAGTCCTGTAGGGTGTTCCAGCCACAGCCTTCAGCAGCGGTACACACACCTCCGGCAACCGATTCATCACCTCCAAATCGGCCATGTTGAAGCCAATAGAAGAGGGTTCACATACCGTCATGCTGACCAATGTGAAGAAGGTGGCATTGAATAAGTCCTGTTCCAGCACCTGGAATGAAATTTTCAGTCAGTGCAAGGCAATTTCTTTTTGTGTCCCTGTTTAGACCAGTCAAATGCATCATTGTTAAAAAAATTTTTTAAAGATCGCACCATCCAAACATCCTTCTGGCATTTGAGCAGCACCATGGTGGAAAACTCCATCAGGCGCACTATGATGGTGCACTTGCTGTAGTTGTACAGCTCTTGCTCACGAGGACTAAAGTGTGACCAAGTCGAGTCAGCCACTCTGAAACAGGCCCTGGCAGCCTTGAGGTCATGCAATGCCAGTTCTGCCAGGAAGAAACGGAGGGCTGGTAGGAAGCGGGAGTCCTCACCAGAATCTGGTAAAAAGAGGTAAAAACAAGCATATATAGTGAAGCATTTGATAAGGGTTTAACATCATATACTGATCATATATAACATATATACATAACCCACAGTTCACTCACTTCCTTTCATGTGACTAATGACACATTGTGCCAAATTTGTAAGGACATTATTCTTTAATTTATTTATAGTGACTTAGTTAATAACCTGAAATCATTAGAAGAGAATTAACAGTGTCTGCCATGCAAGTCCCTGTGATTTGGCTAAAGAAACAAAAACATATGATAATGACCTATATTGAATTGCCTTGGAGCCATCACTACAGAGCACTCAGAGCTGCTGTTATCAAAAAGAAAATCAACACCTTCTGACCTAACGGACTGAGAATTCAACAGCACTGGTTTGTTCATTCTGCAAGTTTCTGAACTACTCAAACATTGTGTGGAACTATAACGTGCTTCTCAGACACTGGCCCAAGTTTAGCTACCTGGACCTACCCAGAATTCTTTGGGGCTGCAAGAGGCGGAGGCTGGTGAAGGTGTTGTAGCAGTCAAGAACAGCCAGTAGAAGATCCATCCACTGCAGGGTGGCGCGGACACTGAAAGAGGCTTCAACTTCTCTCAAAGTGGGTTGGTATAGCAAGCCTCCTCCTTCCAGACGTGTGATTAAAAACCTCTGACCCTCGTTTTTAACCTGCTTGTCCAGCCACTGTGCAGGATTCATCTTACCTGAGCATGAAGGGATATAAATTAGAAAGAGTCTGAAATCCCTTACAATTCCTAACAATACAATAAAGTTATAATCCTGCTTTTATATAGACATATCAGAATAAGTATAAAATTCTCATCACATCATCATCATCAGTGTGTGAGACTTTCAGCTACCTGGCAGTAGTGGGACAAACTCGTAGAAGAGTTCAAGGCACTTGTGACGACATTCAGTCTGTGGACGTCCACATTGGGTCAGCAGCCATGTGACCATGTCGCTGAGACTCAGAGACTGGTCTGGAGGGAAACCCCTGTGGACCGTAAATAAACGTTGTCACTTCCCACACAGCTGGATTACAGGTTCAACTGATCAAGAACCATTTATTAAACATAAGAAAACAAAATCAGCTGCTAATTAATAAAATACATCAGACATACTCCTACCTAGGGATGCGTCTCTTGGTGTTCTGATTAAGCGAGTCTGCCTTCTGTTTGATTATCCTTTTGAGATGGTCCAAAGCACTGCAGCACTGCTGTACAGTTCCTGTAAGGATCAGACCGAAGCGCCAAACATGACACAAAATCGGATCAATTATGCTAAATGTAAAAAGACGCAACAGATGGTCTCTTACCCAGTGATTTTTCATCTGAGTGTGCTAAAGCCAAGCTCTCCACAAACACCACCAGCACCTCAAATACAAACTGCTGCACAAGAGAGTTTTCCTCTCTGAAAGGGAAAAAAGACAAAAATATACAAAAATCTTAGACACAAAGTTATATGCTTTTGATTCACTATAATGATAAAATCCCTCAGCCAGTGTTTCCTGTACATGGCATCTGATACTAATGATGGGAGCCAGGAGCGTGTAAAAGTAAGGACTAGCTCACTGATGACCTGTTTTTAAATTTTTTTTAATGTAAATAGAAATGTCTCAGTATTGAAGCATCTGCACACCTAAAGTGTCTGTAGATGTTGTTAAATGCCAGTGCAGCTCCCAGTCTCTTGAAAACATTGGGGTGCAGGGCAAGACTATAGATGCGCTTGAACAAGGACTTGATGTTGGTTGGGCTCTTTTTCTGCTGCTCGGGGGTGGTCTGCTTGATCGACCATTTCACAAACTCCTGAATGCAGCTGCCACTGAAGTCCCTCAAGGTGCTGTCCAGTTGGTCCACCACGCCATCCTGGATTTCAAAACAGTCAAGGTGAAATATTTTTGGGAAATAAATCAAATAAGTAATTGATCAAAATACATGAATGCTCTCATTTTTCTAATTGTGTAATGGAACTTTTAGACCTTTCCAGTCTGTGAGTCAGAGAATTAACTAAATTGTGTATTAACCCAAGAACACATTAGCATAAGAAATAAAACATGCTGGGTTTTTAAAATAATAAACAAAATTTCAATAAAAGCTTGTACGGATGCGTTTCATTTCTCTCCTACTACAGCAATTTGCCATTACATTTTTCTATTCTTTTTACAGCCACACAATACAATTTTCATTCATTTACACTTGCATTTAATGCTATGGAAAAAATCCAATCTTCTCTAATTACAGTATAGCAGTATATATAGTAAAGTCATCTCCTGTAAACTTAATAAAAAAATTATTACTGCAGTCATAAAAAAAATGCTGTCATGTTATGGCGAAACTGCAATGTTACAACTTTGGTTGCTGTAAAGCGCTGGCACTTGTGAATCCTTGCAAAAATGCTAAGTAAACATCGTCACCATATCCAGGATTTCAGTTTTTTAATCTTTTTCACCAGGTCAAGTTCAGACAACAGTGATATTTACCAGAATGGCTTCCAGCACTGCTACTGTGTCCTGACTCTCAAACTTTTTGTTGTTGGTAAACCAGTGGATCAGCTGCATCACCAATGGCTCAAACAGCTGCCTTGTCACCTGAGAAAAGTGAGCATGAACAAACATGAGACAGAAAACTCCATCCATTCATCCACTTTTCACTGGGTGATGGAATACTCCATCATTCATTCACAGCGTCACTGGGTACCTGGAGTCTATCCCAGACGACACCTTAGACTGAGTATCAACCCATCTCAGGGCACAATCGCACACATGGACAATTCAGAGAGATCAATCAGCCTACAACGCATGTCTTTGGCCTGGAGAGGAAGCTAGAGTACCCAGAAAAAAAACCCAAAGCATGGAGAGAAGATGCAAACTACACACACACACACACACACAGGGAAGAGGAGATCATTAAACCCCCAACTCCAAGTGTGAGGTAAATGTGCAAACCACTAAGCCACTGTGTCCCCTGATATAATACTTAATAGATCAAAAAATAACATATTACCATACTATAAAACTGATGTCTATTTATTTTTTGCCAAGTGCTCATCACACAGACCTGATCTACATCGCAGGCCAGGCGTAGCAGCACGGGGAAGACCCGTTTGTGAAGATTGTACATGGGTGGAGATGACTTCTCTCCCTCTGCCATCTGAGCTCCTCTTCCCACCATATACACCACCAGACTGTGAAGAAGCTCACACGCTGCCACCTAGACCCAGAGAGGAGAGAGTGACCTCCATCAGTCTTAATAATTCCGTATAAAACTGTAAAATTATACAATTTTTAAAAACGTAGCTATAATTCAGTGACTAGACAAAAACAATTGTGTTATCACAGTCATTCATAGATTTTAGATTCTTTTGGGTTGTTTAAAATACCCATTAAAGCAAATGTTTAAAGATGAACAGACAGAGAAGAATGCTTTTATTCTACAGTTGTCAAATTTAAACTACTGTCACCTTTCAGCTATAGTTTCTCATCCTGACAAACTTTCCTTGAATTCCCCTGCAAACTATATGTCTGTATAATTATATGCATAATTACATACTGACAATTGTAACGTTGATGAAATGGTGATATAGACATACTTTAGTTTGTCTGTCACTAGAGGAGAGAGCAAGCTCAGTGATTCTCGGCAGGAAAGGGTCCAGGTAGATGACAGGCTTGATGTCCTTGAATGGTACGGCGAAGCTCAGCCTTTTCTCACTGTCCCATGCTACGAACCGTCTCATCATGTCCTCTGCAGAAATGGCTGGGAAAAAGACAACATGCAATATTTGCATTCCTAAAACAAGCTTCAAAGATGTTGAAATGCTGAATTCATGTTTAGGAAACATTAAAGAACACCTTTTGGAAAGCAGCTCACCTGTAACCAAACTTCTGTTCAGTTGTCCTCCAAGATGGCCTAAAAGACGCACCACTCTCCGTCGTACTGCAGCGATGGGAGAATCGTCTCCCTGACAGACCACAAGTTAACCAGCAGGCCGGCCTTCTTGGGCCACAAACTTACAATTTGCTCAACAATATATTTAATCCAAGATGAATATATTGTATGTCTTACACCACCTTATTACAGAGACGGTAACTATGTAGCTATAATGAACCAAGTAGTGAAGTAGTGAATAGAGTAGTTATCGAGTTAATGTTAAATAAGTTAATTGTACTAAGTTAATTGTACTAATTGTACTAAAATCAACTTTAAAGGTTAATATTTTAAAGTTTTAATAAAATGCATTTACAATTGTATTAGTGCTACGACAAGTTGTAACGAAACTTCCGTGCATGCCCTCCTGCATTTCCTGTCAAATCATTATTTAGTAAATATGACAGTCAATTCCAATTTCATAAGCCTACACATAATTCTGGCGAAACCTGGAAGTGTAATCAAATCACAGATCTCCAAAACGAGCACTCGACGATACAAAAGAAAATCTGTTATGCTTTATCTTAGATTTATATAAAAATGTGTCTTGGTTTATATAATTTGTAAAAGGATAAGGAAATGTTCAGGTAATCCAGAATTAACTGTGAGTGTAGGATATAGTCAAGCATTCTTGTATTTAAATGCTATTCTTCACCATTCACTACTTATTACATTGTAATTACACACTTTCACTTTAATATTTTTAAATAGTCCATTTGACTAAAAACTAAAACTGAAACTTAATGTGCTGTATGAAAATGTCTGTGATTCATTAGATGACCGCTGAGACAAACACAGTGAGCTTCATGAATGCAGGGTTACCATAGGCAGGTGTTTGGACTTCTTCAGCAGCCTCATCATAACCCTGCCGTATCCTTTCGCAGTGCCCGAGGACACAAACGTAACGTTCATGCTGCTCTCATCCTTATCTGATACAGGAGAGAATTCAAGACTTTGGGTATTATTGATATATTTAAATAAAAACACTTTAAAATGGGAATGTAAACAGTTATAAACAGGTAATCGGAAGACATGGTGTTTGTGCTGGAATTAATATCTACACATGATGACGAAGTGGAAGTGTTCTTACCATTGATGGTGCTTGTTTTTAGGTAGCCGTCTAGGTGGGGTAGTATGTCCCCATAGTGGGGCTGGATGACAGAGGAAGGGATGTAGGAGGACCATGATTCCAGAGCGTCCAGTGCTGCGGTGGCCAGAGGGGCGTGGCTTAAACCCAGCCGCAGAGCAGCCTAATACACACAAACAACATGCACACAAACACTGATCTTTTCCAAGTGGTTCGTTTTTGATGATATTATTTGAATGCAGAAATGCAAGAATTATTTTGTTCTAACCTGGAGTGCAGGGATGTACGCTTTGATGTCCAAAGCCACCATGTCAGGATGCAGCGACAGCACAAAAGTCAGACATGTGGCCAGAAGTTCATCTTTATACTGTTTAATACGCATACACACCTGTAGGGAAAGCAAGTTTATTAAACACATCAACACCATTCACACTGTTTAGACCTTGAAAATACAAAGGAATGAGCGAATGGATTAGAAAGAACAGATTTTGCTTAGTGCCATCTTTGGGATGCTCAGTTTTTAAAATCCTTTCCATTTCAATAACTTAATATTCAAACGATATAAACGGAGCACGCTTTACACTACACGGGTTCATATCCTATAAAGTCAATTTGTCATTAGCAGACTTGTATTTAGTTAAATATCGGCACTTCTTAGGTTATTAAAATTCTGGTAAGCTCTATTCAAATAGTCTGAACACAGGGTTTTATTATTAGTGTTTTAAATAAATTCATAAAAGTTTTGTTTAAAATATAAACTGCTTTCTATCCAATGTACACTGAAAAAGCCATATAAGCGCAAATTCACTTAAATTGTAAATCTGGCCAAAGAACTGGCCAAATCATACAGAAGGAGGCCTTGTAACTGCCTTTAAGAAATATATGAAGTAAAAAAAATTTAGGACGTATAATTTGCTTGTAATTGTTTAAATGAAAAAACTAAGAGGTAAATATTCTGAAAAAATGAATATTGGCAAAATAGTGAATTTTTTTCCCTTTGTTTTTTTATGATATTTTATACACACACAAACCACAAAATGTCTAATGTACAGTTTCGTTTTTTAAAAAAAAAAACCTGTAATATATTTTATGCAGTTAATCAATACAGATTTAGAAGTCTGTAAACAACATTGAGAGTACATCATCAGCCTTTCTTTCTTATGTGTAGATATACTGTGAGTTTATTACGCACTGTTAAAGTATTGTGGCTATTGTGACACTAAGTGAGACGAAGTGAGATTTCAGGAAGTAGGAAATAAAGAATAAGGGGAGAGAGGAAGAAAAAAAAAAAAACAACACACCTCCTTGCCAAACTTTGAGACAAGTGCAAAACAGGCACTTCTAGCCTGAGAGCCATCACTGGTGCTTTTGGGGCCTTGACCCTGAAAAAAAAAAAAAAAACAGAAATGTACAAAGATGTGAAAAGAAACTCATGACACATTACATGGGTAATCATGCTAGACTGGCTTTAATATCAGACTGAAAAAACTAAATCTTTATTATGCCATAACAGTTTGGTGCTACGAGAGAAACTGCAGGATTCACCTGAAAGTATTTGATCTTCTTGGCAATGACCATAGAGACAGAAAGCAGTTTGTAGAATCCGCTGACCAGAGGGAAGCGTATAGACTGAAGGATGAGCTCATGGCACAGAGGGTAAACCCACTGCGCAAAATATTCAGGGTTCTTTGTAGGAAGTAATGCACTAGAAATACACCAGACAAATCAATGAATCACATCAATAAAAAACGGTTTTAGGATTCAGCATCCTAAAATAACCCACATGAACTCAAAACTAGCTGAAAATAGAAAGTACCTGCAAAAGTCCACTAAATTTACGAAGGCGGTGAAATCTTTGGGCCGGTTGGGAATCAGGTTGCTTGTGGGATCAGAAGAGGGCATAAATCCAGAGCCCACATCACTCTGTCCCTGGGAGAAGGGGAATTAAGACATCCAAATAAGTACCATAAGCTTGTTTACTAGAAGGTTGCTTGTTACAGTCATGTACATAAAGACGACGGGGTATCATTTTCAAACTGCCCTTAAGGTGTGCAGCCACTTTCATTTTCATTTCAAATCTACCTCATCATCCTTGTTGACTTTCTCCAAAGAGAGATCAAGCTTTTCCACAATCTTCATGATCGACTGCACCAGTGCATCATACAGTAGCATGTTCAGAGCTTTCAGGCTGTAGTTCCTGGTTAATGCAGCTCCGTCAAGAAATCCAGTGTCCTAGACCGAAAAAAAGGAACATTTTAAATGCTAAAACTGACATGCCATTTTAGCATCAGGTGTAGAACAGTATTTTTTGGTTATTAATGCAAAATGGTGTAGTCGGCATCACTATTCTACATGCACTGCCTGAAGGAGAGAAACTAAAATAAAAACCTAGTAACAAAGCAGAATGTAGATCCCTAGAGAGAGCCAGAGGGGACAGTGACAAGTAAAGTCTTCCTGATACAGAATGAGAAAGAAAACTTGAATGGAATCAAAGGGAGCCTTTTCTGTATGACACTGGAGCGTGGGTATCTACATTATTCCCGGTTCCTCAAGGATTTCATGGAGCTTTTTATGATTGTTAAGGCCAAAAATGGTTGATTTTGAACTTGAAAGATTTTTTGTGCTATATTTCTGGTTAAATTGGTTGCAAATGCAAGCACACGAGTCTTCTTTTAAACTCTTACCAGTAAAGACACATATGTAATTACTTTCTATGACAGCACTACAACGCCCAAATGTACAGAAAATCTGGGGTTATTTTTTTAAAGAAAAACACACAAGCTGCTCCAAATATTGCAGAGTTTGCTTGCTTTTGCAAAAAAAAAAAAAAAAAAAAAAAATCATGAAATCCTGGAGAGATCGCATTACAGTACATAGGTGAATAAGAGTAAAGGAAAACAATATGGTAGGATGTGTGTTGAAACAACGTGAATAAGAGTTCTTGGATAAGAACAGATTTTATATATATATATATATATATATATATATATATATATATATATATATATATATATATATATATATATATATATATATATATATATATATAACAATATTGAGGTGAGATTTTGTACTGAAGAAACTGGGAGACTTGGACACACCATTTTCGCAAAAATGCATGGCTGATTAGTTCCCACCTTCATATTTTCACAGTCCATAAGCCCCTTGAAAAGATCCAGATAGTCCTTAGACGACGGAATCTTCCACTTGCCCGAACGCACCAGTGTTGGCTCAGTAGCTTCCTCTCCATTGGTGACAGAACTCTGAGCAGCACCTTCCTCCTTCACATATCAAAACACAGGGGGTCTCAAAAGTCGTATATTAAAATCATTCTCCATTACGGTATACCAGGAAAAGATACACTACAAAGATCATTTAAAGAAAAACATTTAAACTGCAATTACATGCAGAGTTCATCGTGAGTGGGAAAGACGGCTGTGTGTTTACAAAGAAATGGCAATCATATAGAGGAAGAGATCTGTTTTGCAGAACTGTGTTCATTTCCTATATGTATGGAGACACCCTGTACACTAATCAGTGTTCCAGTTATTTACAGGGAATAATAGGGCGTTTCAAGACTGAGAAGACCATGAGCACAAAACCATATGATATAATAATAGACTATATAATAAACACTAAAATAAGATTACCTCTACTTGAAGAACTGGTTTCGAGCACACGCGAATTAAGCCTTGATGAACTGGAAAGTATAATGAAAGTCTTCAATATAAATGCAGTATTTAGGAAAATTTTCCTACTAATTATGCTATTAGTATGGCAACCAGTAGTAGAAACATCAGCGATTTAAAGTGCAGCGACTGGCGAGTTGCAGTCCCTGTATATGTGAATGAAGCTTTAAGCATTAAGATGACGACACTTACCTACTGAGGCAGTGAAACTCCAAAGGACAG
The DNA here is from genome assembly GCF_019097595.1 of Hemibagrus wyckioides. Taxonomy (NCBI): domain Eukaryota; kingdom Metazoa; phylum Chordata; class Actinopteri; order Siluriformes; family Bagridae; genus Hemibagrus; species Hemibagrus wyckioides. Next base: position 10,751,811 of record NC_080716.1, read on the forward strand.
GGCCCCTGGCTGCCATTGCAACAAGAACCTTGATGATCGAGCGGCATGTGGTGTACTGCATTTTCTGACTGTACTGAGGGTAGGTGTCTATCTGAACCACCAGGAGGCGCTCAAGCACGGATGTGTACACTTCAGGAATCTGAAAAAAAAAAATAATTAAAATAATTAAATAAAAATCAAGACTATACAAATCAACCCGAATCACTTTAATTACACTATTAACTCCACTATAGACTCCTTCTGTAACTATTGAGATACAAGAATCCATGGCACGAGTGGATCAGAGAACACTGTCACTTACTTTGTCCAGGTGGATCAGAACACTGGCGATGGAGTCCAGGAAACTAGGCAGCTGGTAAACATGATCATCATCACGGTCCGACTCGATCAGGTACATCTGTTTACAGCGCTGGATAAGCTCGACGTACATCAAATCGACATCCTGAGGGCACACCACTTTACACGGCTACACCCACACCGACGAAAACAGTAAAACAGACTGATCAGGCTTAGGTTATACAGATAAAATATTAATGCTTTAAGGAAGCTGATATCATGTCATTGATTCTATTAGTCAAATAAGACTCACTGCTGCAAAAAGTCCATATCCTCTTATAGCAATGGAGAGTTCTTTGTTAGAGGAGTCCATTGTCCTGATAATAGAGCAAAACTTCTGCATAAAGAACTTCAGCTTGCCTTGATGCTGCTCAACATCTTCAGATACCAGGATGGCAACCTACAGGATGATCAGAACCAAAAATCATACATTTCACCTGTATAAGGGGAAGAAGAAGCTTTTAGACATCTAAACTAGACAGAAACCTGTTTAAGGAAAGACTCCAGAGCAGCATAGCTTGTTTTCTTCATTCCGGGATTTATGTGTCCGCAAAGTTTGGACATCACGTCAAAAACAGTCCTGTAGTGGTCCATGAGGCAGCTGCTGAACTGGCCTGCATGCTTCGTAAAGAGTTTTAGTCCAGCTGCCAATAAAAATGCACACACACAGACAGAGACAAACATACATACATGTGAAGTGGACAAGATTCTGTGCTTTTGTGATTGGAAATTAATACAAAATCAAACTCCATGATTTCCAGAGGAGCTAAATTACTGCAGCTTTGGCCCCAGACACGTTATGTGACATCACTAGACAACACACATTCAGCCAAAGCCACGTATGTGGACCATGATTACAGCGATCACACAAAGTAGTTACATGTGTCTTTACTGGTAGGAATAAAATCCTGTGCTTGCAATTTGACCAATACGAGTAGTTTTCCGAACAATAAAAGCACAAATATCTCTGTAAGTAAAACGCTGCAGCAAAATCAAGCATTTTTTGCCGCAATCGATCACAAAAAACTCCATAAAATTCTGGAGAGATTAAATAAAGTCTCTATGATTCATTTTTATTGTAAAAAAAAAAATAAGGGCTAATCAAATTCAGAAATGCAAATGCAACCGTTCATGAAATAACATGCACAGATTACAAGGAACGGAGGCAGAAGTGGAAAGTGTGTGTGTGGGGGGGTTAATTCACAGATTCATAAAAACTGGATTTTCCCTCCTCACATTTTTCTTTCTCCCCTCATTAGCAAATTCCCAGCCAGCAGTCAGCTCTCCCCCATCATGTGACAACATTGTCACAGGACACTGTAACACACTTGGAGGAAAGCGCTATCTGCCCTCTTCCACATATATGATGCATACATATCACTTTGACTGACAGGGGAGAAAGAGTGTCACGTGACTGCCCTCCCTCCCAGACTGGTAATGTTCCCACAGCCTCTTCTGCATTCCTTATACAGGATAACAGTTAAAGCATCTAATGCTGCTCTTCTTAGCTTTTTCTTTGTGGAACACTCACAAGTATCACAACACAAAAAATAAGATGATTTTTAAAACAAACTATAATCTCACTTTCTACACAAATTTTATTGTGATCAAAACAAAAACAAACAAAGCTGGAAACTCTTACCATATGGGACTGCGTAGCGCTTCATTTCAGTCTAGAGAAGGTAAAAAGAAAGATTTTGTAAAAGCTGTACATGTAGGTAGAAGCAGGTTTCAAAAGCAAACGGGGTTCACTTACTTGCGGGCTGATCGCCTTTAGTGCATAGTTAAAGATTTCTTTTGAGGTAACAGGGTCTGTTTTAGACAAAATGTTAGACATGAGGTGAGAATAATCAGAACTGCTTCGGTCAACACGCTTACAACGAAACACACACACACACCTTCTTCCACTGATTTGGTAAAGTTCACCAACAGTGCAGTGATCCCCCTCAGAACACCAGCAACAACAGGAAGTTTTGGTTCCCTCGTTTCAGAGGTCATCTGAAAAAGATGGACACTTCTTAGAAATCTAAGCGGTCTATAAATGTTTAGTGTGTTAGTCTGCTAGAATTTAATTAATACTAGAAGCTGCTTATTTATTACCTGTCCTTTCAGTTCTCCGAGATAAGCCTTATAGAGCTTGTCAGAATTGTTGACCATCTCGCTAGGGTGCACTTCACCCAGTACTCCAAGAAGTTCATAAATATTCCCCAGCACTGTAAGAAGAATAGAACAGCACAGAGGGGATGAATATGAGAATTTGTTGCCATGGTAATTGGAAAATATCTATTATGTCTATCGATCATTATCTGTTTTGATACTATCTAGAAGCAGCGCTGGTGGTGTTTGTGACAATATCAAAGCGAGTTACTTCTTAGTAGAAGACAGATAAGTAGTGAAACAACAGATGACAAAGTGATGCTAGAGATGCTTTAAGCACTGCAAATCGCCAGTTGCTGTCTGTGCAGCAGAACACATTATACACAATCTAGAACAATGACTTATGGCTATTTAGAAAAAAAGAAAACAATCATTGCAGCTTTGAACACTACTTCCTGCACGTCGTACATGTACAGTGCTGTGAAAACGTTTTTGCCCCCTTCCTGTTTTTCTTTTTTGCAAATTTGTCACACTTAAAAGATTCAGATCATCAAACAAATTTTAATATTACACAAAGATAATGCAAGAAAATACAAAATGCAGTTTTTAAATGATAAATGTGCGACGAGCCTTTGTGTTCTTTTCGGTCAGCAATGGCTTTTGCCTTAGAACTCTCCCATGGATGCCATTTTTGCCCAGTCTCTTTCCTATTGTTGGATCATGAACACTGACCCTAGCTGAGGCAAGTGAGGCCTGCAATTCTTTAGACGTTGTTCTGGGTTCTTTTATGACCTCCTGGATGAGTCGTCGTTGCGCTCTTAGAGTAATTTTGGTAGACTGGCCAATCCTGGGAAGGTTCACCACTGTTCCAAGTTTTCTCCATTTGTGGATAATGGCTCTGACCATAGTTCACTTAGAAATGGTTTTAAAACCCTTTCCAGACTGATACATGTCAACTATATTGTTTCTCATCTGTTCTTGAATTTCTTTAGATCACGGCATGACGTGTTGCTCTTTAAGCATGCTTCACTTTGTCACACAGGTTCTATTTAAGTGATTTCTTGATTCAGTAATCAGGTCTGGGTGTGTCTAGTGAAATTTAACTCAGCTTTCTAAAATAATGTGTTTAATCACAGTTCTTTCATGATTTAACAGGAGGGGGCAATTCATTTTTCACGTAGGGCCAGGTAGGTTTGGACAGCTCCCCCCCCCCCCCCTTAATAAATGAAATAATCATTTAAAAACTGCATTTTGTATTTACTTGCATTATCTTTGTGTAATATTAAAATTTGTTTGATGATCTGAATTTCTTAAATGTGACAAATATGCAAAAATATGCTAAAAAAACAGGAAGGAGGCAAAGCACTAAGTAAACTTTTTTTGGGTTTTTCTTTCCAAATTATTCATGTCCTCCTTGAAAAAAAAAAATCACCAGAAAAAAGCAATAACTGTGCCCCAAATGTCATACTTTGATAACTAAATAAATCTTTTTAGGCGAACGGAATCACAAGATCAGGGAGATGAATCAAAATCATCACAACTACTATCTGATTTACGAGCCTGAGAGATATACGAGATTCTGGGGGTTGAGATGTCTCAGAGCGGCTGCAGATTTCGTTCCGTTTTATTACATTTTTCACTTATTTGAATGAAAAATACTTCATACTGTACATAAGTACTGTAATGTACTTTTTAATCTCAATGTTATTCGTACAATGGCTTGTAAAACAAATGCTTTTTTCCCCAGGTTAAGAGAATTTGATAGCTCAACTTGCCTGTGTCAGGTATTTTGTTTTTCTGGCACAGCTCCCCATAAAATTTGTTGAACATGTCTCCTATTTTGAAGTCCTGAGCAACACTCGAGTCCTTGGTTAGATAGAGTATCTAATGATATTTGCAAAAAGGACAAGAGTTATTTCCAGCAAAATACACTTTAAATGTACACTATATTGACAAAAGTTTTGGGACACCCGTCCAAATCACTGAATACAGGTGTTGTTTTTCAGGTGTTGGACTTGGCCCCTTAGTTCCAGTGAAAGGAACTCTTCATGCATCAGCATACCAAGACATTTTGGACAATTTCATGCTCCCAACTTTGTGGGAACAGTTTGAGGATGACCCCTTCCTGTTCCAACATGACTGTACACCAGTGCACAAAGCAAGGTCCATAAAGACATGGATGAGTGAGTTTGGTGTGGAGGAACTTGACTGGCCTGCACAGAGTCCTGACCTCAACCCCATAGAACACCTCTGGGATGAATCAGAGCGGTCCCTAACTCGCTCATCCCCAAACTGTTCCCACTAAGAACTAAGCAGAGGATTGTCTCAAAACTTTTGGCAATATAGAGAAGTAAAAGCACAAACAGCTAAATATTCTTTGTATTCTTTGCTTAATATCAATAATGGGCCCTTTACCTTGATAAGCAGCTCTAAAGCTGGTCCCCTACATTTCGCAGCTTTGTCTTTCGTGTAGACAACAAGACAAGTGTCCTGTTCATGAATAAAAAAAAAAACATTGTCATACACATCACATCATAGTTAATCTGCTGATAAACAAAGAAAACAATCTGTCAGTAGTTGGTTATGAAAAGAACGTTAGTGTAGGATCGATCTCCAAATCTCTATCAAGATTACATACGTAGTGAAAATGAGAAAAGTGGCTTGGCTCGCAAAAAGTGCAGTCTGTGTGCAGCTAAGAACCAAAACCCACTGAACGTGAGTAACCTTGAGCTCAACGGCGTAGTTCTTCTCCCATCCTTTAACATAGTCAGCCATCCTCGGCAGGAACAGCGCCAGCAGATTGAGGATATCCAACCTGGCATCCTGGAGCTAGAGATCAAGCGCAGAATTGAACTCACAGACATAGTAATAAAACAAGGATGATGTTCAGCTTGCAAAAGTCTCACCATGTCATTGGACAGGGACTTTCGGAGAAAGGTAAGGAGTCCTTCTTCTTTTGCAAACAACAAGGAGGTCTGGAAAGCTGTTTTGAGAAGGTTGGGTGAGATTGGTGACTGTATATGGACCAAGTGATCTGGTCACATTCACATAGGTGCATTCTGCAAACAGAGCTGGAGGAAATCACTCATTCATGACCTATTTGTTTATTTATCCCATACTGAGAGCTGTCTATAAACTAGGGATGGGTACAAAGACTGAATACACATGTTTAGGAAGAATATTTCACTATTATAAACCAACTCCAGGCGTTATTGTGAGTTAGCTTAGACAGACACTAAAGCTAAGTTTTAGAGCATCTCACCCAGTTCATTCTCGCTCTTGGTCACCAGGCACTCCTGTCCCAGGTCTCCGATAATATCATGACATACAACAGCCGCGTTTCTCGTTTCTGTGTCTCCGATTAAAGAGTGAAGTTTGAGCAAAGAGCCCTGAACTCCACCAACTGCCGAGCTCTCAGAGGAGGACATGTTTCATTATCCAAAAAGCGTCAACAAACTCCGCGCGCGGAGGGAAAAGTAGGCAAGGCGGCAAAAGAAGGCAATACAACACCACGTGATCAAGACTTCAACCACTTCCTGGTGTGTGCAAGGACACGCCTTCTGGTGAATTACGAGCGCTACGATTGGCCAGAGTCTGGCACGAGCGCGGAGATTCAGAAATATTTAAATAGCATGATTTTTATTTTCATTTTATCTTTCAGACAGTGAATAAGAATAATATTTTATATATTTATATTTAATATTAGTTTATAATACACTATATTGACAAAAGTTTTGGGACTCCCCTCCAAATCAGTGAATTCAGAGGTTTGGGCTTGTCCCCTTAGTTCCAGTGAAAGGAACTCTGAATGCTTCAGCACACCAAGACATTCTGGACAATTTCATGCTCCCAACTTTGTGGGAAGAGTTTGAGGATGACCCCTTCCTGTTCCAACATGACTGTACACCAGTGCACAAAGCAAGGTCCGTAAAGACATGGATGAGTGAGATGAGGGAACTTGACCGGCCTGCACTTGGAGTCCTGACCTTAACGTGATAGAACATCTTTGGGATGAATTAGAGCGGAGACTGTGAGTCAGGCCTTCTCGTCCAACATCAGTGCCTGACCTCACAAATGCGCTTCTAGAGGAATGGTCAGAAATTCCCATAAACACACTCCTAAACCTTGTGGAACGTCTTCCCAGAAGAGTTGAAGCTGTTATAGCTGCAAAGAGTGGGCCAACTCTATATTGCATTAATGTGCATGTAAAGGCAGACGTCCCAAGACTTTTAGCAATATAGTGTATTTTGTTTGTTTAAGTAAAAGGCTAATTCAGAGCAAATTCATTGTGTTGTTTGTTTGTTTTTTATCTAAAAGACTTGTATATTGTTATTAAACGGAGAGACTGGACCCGCACTGTTTCCTGAGCTTTAAGGTATGAGGGGCACTGCTTGATTTTTTTTAAACTGTCTAAAATGCTCCTAAAATGTTTCCATTTTGGTGTCTTCCTGGTTTAATCATGGCAAAACTCTCATGAGTGGATTAGCTGATGTCTATAAACAACAGTGGAATTGTCAAGTGACTTCATTGAGTTTCTCCCCTCCTTGATTGATCCATCTTTCCATTTTCTTTACTTTTTATCCTATAAATGGTTGTGAGGAGCCTGGAGCATATCCTATGGAACAGTAGGAACATGGTTGAGGACACCCTGGACGGGGTGCCAACTCATCACAGGGCACAATCACTCACACACACACCCATTCACACACTACAATCAGTGCCAGAGGCAGGAATCAAACCCCCAACCCCAGAAGTGTGAGGCAAGCTTGCTAAACACTAAGCCACTAAAGATATAAGTATCAATTTGTTCCTTTAAAAGCTGAAACAGAAACAGTTTACAACCTACATGTTAACAATGAAACTTAACAAACATGATTCACCTAGAGTACATGTGGAAAGCTGCTTGACCGTACTGCTTGACCTGTCTAAAATGAACACCAAAAACTATAGAATGACATGCACATATTACCAAAGTAAGAAACTTGAATAGTCTACATTTAATTTTCCTCAGAAACACTAATTGCTTTACAAACCATACTATAGTAAAACCATAGTAATAGTTATAGTTCTGGACTGGAACAATGTCAGTAATTAACCCTTAAACTCCAAGGTCCAGACTTATATTTCTATTAGTTTTATTTCTATTCATTTCCTTGTAGTTACTTGATCATTCCTAGGCATTATAATAAAACCTACTTTAATATGGATATCTGAATAGCATAATTTATACATTATGACCAAGACTGCTGGATCATGATACACAGTTTCTCTATCCTGCATGGTGCTTAGAAATTTTTCCAAAATTCATTAAAACTGAATATTATTTTTTCTGTCTGAAAATTGTACCCTGTTCAGTATTGCCTTCACGTTACTAAACAGTAATAATTGGGGATTCAATAAATAATTTCCCACACTGCACAGTTCTTTTGATGATGGCAGACACATTAAATCAGACAAACATTATTGAAAGAATCTTTCCATTAGCTCAAATTGATGGCTTTCAGAAAAAAATTCAGGTGTCATCCTCACATAACACACAGTTAATCGGAGGATTCTATACACACTAGAATTAGTACACATTTCAGTGTTTGGGATATTTCATGAATATGCTGGATATTTGTCTTGTTACTGAAGAAAATGACATAATGGTGAACAACCCACATAGTGCAGTATTTTGCTAATAAAGTAATGCAATGTATTGTAAAACTCTTGACTGTGTTAACAGGGTTGCCAGTAAAGTTTTTTTTTACAAATTCACTGTAAACACATAATTCAGTGTGTTAGTTCATTTAGCTGACACATTTTATGAAAAGCAACTTCTACAGCTGAGCTGAAGGATAAGGACCTTGCCCAAGGACGCAATCATGGCAAACACACAATTTTCTTTTCTTTAACACCAAGCCACCTCAACTAGCTTGAATAACTTGTATTGATTCGACGCAGTCTTTCGGCTTTTATTCATTCAGTGGGAGAAGCGGTTGACTCAAGGCAGGTTAGTTGAGCTAGTTTTGGTGGCTCAGTGGTTAAGGCTTTGTGGTACAGGTTAGAAGGCCTGGGTTTAAATCTCAGCCATGCCAAAATGCCATGGTTCTAGTCGTGAGCAAGATCTTTAACCAGATAAGTTGTTAAGCTTCTGCTTTAATTGTAAACTGCCTTTCATTTTCTATACCTGCTTTATTCCTAATTGGGGTCACAGGGATCTGCTGGAGCCTATCCAAGCACACACTGGGCGAAAGGCAGGGGTACACCCTGGACAGGTCACCAGTCCATCACAGGGCCACATATAGACAGACAACCACACACACTCACTCCTATGGAATTTAGAATTACCAATAAACCTAATGTTTTTGGACTGTGGGAGGAAACCTGAGAACCCGGAGTAAACCCACGCAGACACGGGGAGAACATGCAAACTCCACACAGAAAGGCCCCTGCCTTTTGCCACAAACTGGACCAGTTCATTTGCATGTGTGAGCTTTAAAAGCTAATTTCCTTTGCAAAAAAGTGCTTTGCAAATGTGCTGAGTGATTGGTTTGTGATTATACAACTCCTAGCCTACTATTTTGGTAAACTTTGATTTATTCAACATTATTGCATTTATAACATTAAATAAAAAGGAAAGTGACAGTTAATACCCAGACTAAGATTGGTGTGAGTGAAGTTCTCTGCAAAGTGTAGAGAATGTATTTTGTGTACTGTATTTTTGATGCTGGAACACTGGAATGCGATTTATAATCCACGCTGAAAGTTCGGGGTCAGTGGGTGATGTTCTTAGATCACATGCATTACAGTAAGATGAGCAGAGCAAAGTAAGGAAAGAGTCCCGGGCTCTAGACCTTCAAATGTCATGTGTCTGTTTATCAATTTTTGACTTCAAGTGCTCCTTGTATGCCAAAATGTCTCCCTTCCATTTGGTGATGGTTTGGTTCTCACACACCCAGATTTCCTGAGCCACCTGGAATCAAACACATCACAAGTCATTTCTCTAATATGACAGAACAGCTGTTGATTTAATACAAGCAAACTTCAAATCTTTCTACCTGCTGGATGAGTCTGAAGTCATGGCTGACCAGCATCATCCCTCCCTCAAACTCGTTGACGGCTTCAGCCAGCGCGTCGATGGTCTCGATGTCCAGGTGATTGGTAGGTTCATCCAGGAAGAGCATGTGGGGGTTCTGCCAGGCCAGCCAAGCGAAGCAAACACGGCACTTCTGTCCGTCTGACAGATTCCTTATGGGACTCACCTGATGAGAGATTTCACCAATTTATTACACATTATAAACCTTATTATTTGTTTTAAATTACAAAATATTGATGTACAGTATTACAGGCTGTAACATAAGGTAACTGTTCTCTCAAACAGACACATGGTGCGATCAAGTCATATCGAAAAGGTTGTATTTCCAAATTTAAAAATACCACCACAAAGTCGTAATTACGAGTAGGAAACTTTGGATCTTCTTTGAGCTTAGGGTTGTGTCAATCAGAAACATCAGAAACACACACCTGCTGTTTACCCGTCAGGCCGTACCGTCCGATGATCTTTCTCATCTCCTCTTTTTCTTTGATCTCTGGGTAACACTTCATCATGTACTCTAGAGGAGAAAGGTCCAACTCCAGCTGTTCGGTCAGATGCTACAAGACACAGATGACCCAAAAACTCAAACGCTGATCTATTAGATAAAAACCAGAGACATGAAAACCCCAATAATTATTGATTGAGTTGAACATGTGATGTGTGCAGGACTTCTAGCTGTAGGCAATTTATTAGCCCTTGTCCCTGGTTATTATTAATGTTAAAGTTAAATATCTATTTAAACATTAAAAATGCCAAAGCATGTGCACTTTCAGTAACACACATAGAATACAGACAGTTCAGGAACAGTTATCGAGTGTATGGCTCACCTGGTGATACCTGCCAATCTTCACATGTGAGTGTTTCCTGATCATACCATCAGTTGGGAGAAGCTAAAAAAGCGAATAAATAAATAAATACCAACAAACACCAGGTAGGCACTGAGGTTTACATATAATAAATGTGAAGTTAACAAAACACACTTGCAAACTAAGTTGTTAACTAACAATGTGACGTCAACTGACCTCTCCCATCAGAAGCTTCAGCAGTGTGGACTTCCCTGCTCCATTAGGGCCCACTAGAGCCACCCGTGTGTCCAGGTCAATGCCAAACTCCAAGTTTTTATAAATATATGGCTGTTAAAAAAGAAAGAATTCAAGGTTAGAAGGTACTTAAGTTAACTGCTCAGATGAAGCCTTTCAGTTAAAACCTTCAGTGTTTGAAAGTTGAAGTCACATCAAGCGTTTGAATCTGCATCCTGTAATCATCAAGTGTCCTGAAGAATTGGGCCACATTTCAGATATATTTAACAGATGATATATACACATTAGCTGTTATGATGATTTTTATAAACGTACATACTATTTAGACGATGTGAACTATGTGTGTTCAACTAGACCGTTCAGCCATAACATTATGACCACTGACAGGTGAAGTGAATAACACTGATGATCTCCTCATCATGGCTCCTGTTAGTGGGTGGGATATATTAGGCAGCAAGTGAACATTTTGTCCTCAAAGTTGATGTGTTAGAAGCAGGAAAAATGGGCAAGTGTAAGGATTTGAGCGAGTTTGACAAGGGCCAAATTGTGATGGCTAGACCACTGGATCAGAGCATCTCCAAAACTGCAGCTCTCGTGGGGTGTTCCCGGTCTGCAGTGGTCAGTATCTATCAAAAGTATCCTTTAAGTCCTGTAAGTATCCTTTAAGTCCTGTAAGTATCCTTTAAGTCCTGTAAGCTGGTGCCAGATACCACAGCACATCTTCAGGGATCTAGTGCAGTCCACGCCTCGACAGGTCAGGGCTGTTTTGGCAGCAAAAGGGGGACCAACACAATATTAGCCAGGTGGTCATAATGTCATGTCATGATCGGTGTATATTGGGATGTGGAAGGAAGACTATGATCATGAAGAATAACCTGTTTCATATGATAGAACAAGAAGGATGATGTATGATAGTCAGGTTTGTTTGTAACCATCATATACTAAACTCTGTGTTTTCTCTATATGATGAGTAATTCATGTATTCTTTTATTTATACTCATGAAAACTTGGACAACCTTTTGTTGCAGTATGCAGAATTCTTAGTGTCTCGGTTGCTAGCGACTTCTTATAGAGTTGACTTTCCGCCACACTGCCATTTGAAATACCTCGCTATTAGCATTAGAAAATTTCTCTATTTGTGTTTAATATTCAGTCAAGCTCTCTTGGTGATAGCACCAGAGACAGTATCATACATAGCACAACATTTGCATTTGTGAACCTAAATGGTTTAGAGCATTCTTAATATAGTCCAAAAGTTAGAGTTAAACAGAAAGCTCTGTTATGGTAATAAAAAACACAGTTATTGTAACCCACTGTATATATCTCTATACCAAGGTCTGAAAATGATTCAGAAGCACATTGTGTGTTGTCCTGGCTGTGGCGGAACTGGAAATTCATTTTAGTGGCATGAAGAAATGTACCAAATAAATGCTGTAGGCATTTTTCTCTTTTGTACAGTAAAAAAAGGTACATCACAGGCTCGTGCATTCCAGCACACTTGCATTCAAGCAATCTTTCCATATTAATAACTTTGGCATTAAATAGATTTAAGATAAATAAATATTAATAAATATTAAAATAGTATGCTAACAACCTATATCATAAATTGGTCAAGCGGTCAAGGCTCTAGGTTGATCAGAGGATTGGGGTTCAAGCCACAGCACCGCCATGCTACCACTGTTGGGCCCCTGAGCAAGCCTCTTAACTCTCTCTGCTCCAGGGGTGCTGTATCATGGCTGGCCCTGAGCTCTGAACCCAACCTTCAGAGTTGGGTTATGTGAAGAAGAATTTCACTGTGCTGTAATGCATATGTGACAAAAATAAAGGCGTATTATTCTTAAAATACAATGTATTAAACAATGTATGCAATTACAGCTTAATATTTTATTCATGAAGCCTATATCGGAATTTATCTTGTATCATGAATTCAGCGTGCCATCTCATGTCTAACTGTCATGTATCGTAGTTGTTTGGCCTAGGACTGACGAGTGCGAGACTGTAATTATGGTAAACCACTGAGTGAAGGAGCTTGCAGTCAACAAATCTCCCTCTTTCTGGACTTACCGTGTCGTCGGAATATCTGAAACTGACATTTTGCACCATGATGACAGGCGGAGGAATCTTCCCACAGGGAGGAAAATAAAATGACAGAGTCTGCAAGAGGAAAAAGGAGAAGCTCTAGGTTTATAGTCTGGCATTGGTCCATAAGTACAGTATTTCTAGAAACTGTGTGCTTGCTATCTTAGATAACAGGGAAAATTGGGAATTAAAGTGCTATTGGTGTAGAACTGTGAGAATGTTTGTGGTTTCTACAGTCAATTCCCATAGTCATAGATTTTCAGTACATGAGTAGGAATCTACATGCCCAAAACTGACTAAGACATCGAGATCAATACAAGGTTAAAGCAGTGGATAACTTAAGCACTGCTGCAGATATTCATATTATTTTTGACTTTCTGAGATGTGAATATAAGCCCAGTCATATTGTTGTCAGTGTGTGTGTGTGGGTGCATGCATATGCTTTCGTTCTCGACCTTATCTGTAACTACACGGGAGGTCAGGCCTGAGGCCACCATCTTCTGCAACGTCTTCTCTTTGCTCTGAGCCTGACGAGCCAGCTTAGCCGAGCCGTGACCAAATCGAGCAATGTAGTTCTACACAGAGACAGAAAAGTTAACTTTCCAGTATTTCTGTACAATCTAATTCCAGTACAATAAGGAATGAAACAGTAGGAAAATGGAAGAGAGGATTAATGAATAAGACAGACATCAGCAAATGTTAAAGTGGGAGCAATGACACTGAAGGGAGAAAGAGCTGCTCATAGCACGTGCATTGTGCAGCAGTGTTTCACCTTCATGTGTGCTATCTGGTCCTGCTCCCAGTTGTAGCGTTTCATCTGGTTCTCCTCCAGCTCCTCCCTGGTCTTCACATATTGGTCGTAATTGCCCTTTAATTGAAATCAGATGGCACAAAAATGCTGAGGACGTGTCTGTGGACAATTTTTCTTCGTTCTACTTAAAACAGTTTGGTTAACCCTTTTTCACAGTACACTGGTGTTCAAATCTTATCTAAATGTAAGTTTTCAATCAGTATAAACAAATGAATTATTTTATAGCAGCAAGTTGGTCAGGATACTGTTATTGTTTAACGTTTTTTTTCCCTCATTTGGGATAATATTACACAGAATTTTAGTGGTGGAATATAATGGCTTCAAATATTAGATGATTATGAAAAAGCACTTAGGGCATCTCAGAGAGCAGAAATGGGTTTCACATCACTATTTCCATTGAAGATAGATTGGGGTTTTTTGGAACTCTTCTATGAATATATCCCCCATGCTAGGCTAGGTAAAGACAGAGATACTTATGAAAAATTACACGTGAGTCATTAAACACCACTGTTTGTGTGACATGACATTGCACACATGCATTGAATTTCGCACATGCATGCATTGCTTTCTTACTTTAATATAAAAACATACTACAGTTCACTAGGAAGCTGACTAAGGCCAGATCTGGTGCTGCTGGCCAGTTGTTTTGGTCTACAAACAGACTTGGGGGGAAAAACACAAACATGATTTGAGTCAAACAACTGCATGTGTGAAAACAGCCTCAGAAACATGACCTCATAATGTCATGTTTCACTTTTAAACAAGAAATCTCTAGAAGAAATGATAAGCCCATAATGATGATAGCGCTAAATTTAAACTACAAACCATTTGCACTGAGTAACAGACATTTGGAAGGCAGTAGACCAGAGAAGAACACGACTACACGTCTACAGCCACCCGCAACACCCACACTTCCAAAAGTTATCTTGTGAATCCAAGCTGAATTGAGTTATCCCTGCTCAGATGGATCGGGTGTGTTAAGATCTGTTGGAACGTTAGCTAATCTGTTGGAACATTATCTAATCACTGCTTTAAAAAAAACCCCACTTACTGTGTAGTATCTGAGTTTCCTGTGATGTAGATGTATGATGTTGGTGCAAACACCATTCAGGAAGTCTTGAGAGTGTGAAATGAGTACAAGAATTCGCTTAAACCTGGAAAAAAAAAATCAGACATTCACAATTGTGCTACATGAGCATGCTGCTACCATTTCAAAAACAGCTTAAAGACTAAAGAACATACGATTTGAGTTCCTCCTCCAGCCACACGCAGGCATCCAGGTCAAGGTGGTTTGTGGGTTCATCCAGTAATAGCATGAAAGGTTTAATAAACAGCGCTCTGGCCGAGTGGAGGAAAGAGGACGAGGAAAAAAAGCAAGATGAGTGAATACCAGTACAAGAGACCTCTCTCAAAAGACACTAATCGACCATGCAGACATCGTACCTGGCCAACGAGACACGCATTCTCCAACCACCGCTGAAGTCTTTGAGCTTTTTGTTCTGCATGGCCGGGGTAAAGCCCAGACCGAACAGGATGCGTGAAGCTCGAACCTCGGCTTTGTCCGCATCCAGCTCTTCCAGGCGCTCGTAGATCTCCATCAGCTTCTCGCACTCTGCTACAGAACATCAAGACAAAAAAATACTATTGTTTTTTCATATTAAAACACAATCTTCAGGCTTATGTCTTATTATACATGTTATTATCCAAAAACAAATGAAGCACTAGGTTCTGTTAGGCCTAATTCACAAAGAATGTACACAATTTACACCTAGTCGATCCGTTAGTTAGATAAAAAACAAATCTAGTAAGGAAGTGCACTGCCATGTAATTACTAATTGTGCACTTAGAACAGACACGTTTAATAATTTTTACTTTCTACACAAGCTAGTCAATATTTATCTTGAATGGCAGTTCCAGATTAAAATTCCTACACGTTATGAAAGATCCAGAGAGCACACTAGCCAAGACACAAAAAAAGTTATACACTGATGGCAGGTACACACCTCTCACTCTCAACAATACAGAGAACTGCAGAAACTACGTTGTTTACACAATTACTCTCTCTCTTGTCATGTCTTTCATGCCTAAATTTAGGTGTGACGCCGTTTGACGTAGCTGAGCTGGGATATGATGAACAAATTTGTATGTACAAATTTGAACATATGTGTACAAATCTCTGATTGTATTTATTGCATTGTCAAAGCAATTCACAATAGATTCTGTATTTTTGTCCCATGCACAGCCATACTATAAGATATAATGTTGAAATTGCACACATCAGTATTCAGAGCTCAGGCGTCACTACATATTTAAGCACTAGTCAGAATCTGCATGACAGCTGCACACATGGGGCAAAAACACACACACAGAGTCGCAGTTATGCAGCACTCTGAGCTGGGACTTAAGCCTGTTTTCTTGTTGATTTCGGCTCCAGCGAGGCGCAGTCTTAAATCCAGCTCTGCTGTAGGACAGTTTGATGTAACTACAGTTTCACATTGAAATGAATACCACTATGTGTATTTACTATGAGATTTCTTAAGGCTAAAATTCAGTATCTAAATGTTTTTACATACATTGGACATCGGTGAAGACAGAGACTTTGCATTATTCTGTGTAGTAGTAATAATAATAGTAAAATGACTATGAGGGGGACTTTAATGTACATGTACAGACTCAATGTGGGATACAGTATATAGGTTTATTAGTGCCTTGTGTATGACTCACAGTCCTCATGGGCCAATCTTTCTGCCTCCTTCTCCAGCTGGATCCTCTCCTTATCCACCTCCATCACACACTGTAGTGCTGTCTTCTCACTAGGAGCCATCTCACGAGTCAGATGATAAATGTCTATGTGCTCGGGGATAGGAATCTCTCGATGGCCGATAGCAGACAGGAGCATAGATTTACCTATCACAAGTGACATTAGGGGAAAAGAAATGTATAATTTTTCCTGCTATACAGCCAAGTGTTCAACTGTTGGTTCTCCCAGGAGAGTAAAAAGACATTAATTAGTATCTTTATTGCATCAGTGCCTTATATTTATTATCTCTCACAAGAATATAATTCACACCTGTGCCATTGAGGCCAATGAGACCGTAGCGTCTGCCTGAGTTCAGTTCCAGGCTTGTGTCGCTCAGCAGCTCCTGCCCATGGAAAGTGAGTGAAAGGCTGCTGATGTGAACATCTGTACTGTTGGGGTGCGATGCCAAGACCCCTGTAACTGCCCGTGCCTCTATCTTCCTTAGCTCAAACTCATCTAGCTCTTTAGCCAAAGCAGTTACTTCTGCACAAGAAACAAGAAAGAGTAGAAATCAAGAAAAAACATGACCTAAAATAGGATATTTTACCTGTTTTATTGTGACTGTTATTGCCCAGCATTAAATACTGGCATACAGTGATGTACACCGATCAGGGATAACATTATGAGCAGTGAGAGGTGAAGATCTGATGATCTCCTCATCATGGCACCTGTTAGTGGGTGGGATATATTAGGCAGCAAGTAAACAGTTTGTCCTCAAAGTTGATGTGTTAGAAACTAGGAAAATGGGCAAGCGTAAGGATTTGAGCAAGGTGTGCAAGGGTCAGTATCTATCAAAAGTGTCCTTTAACTCCTGTAAGTATCCTGTGGAGACCCCACTTCGCAATTTAGAGGACTTAAAGCATCTGCTGCTAACATCTTGGTTCCAGCACACCTTCTAGTGGAGCCCATGCCTTGATGGGTCAGGGCTGTTTTGGCAGCAAATGGGAGACGAACACAATATTAGGCCATAATGTTATGCCTGATCGGTGTATGAGCAAATGCTGCAGGATCGTACCAGTGTGCTCTGTACCAGTTACTGTATAGATACATTATCGCCAGTGCACATGACTGTCTATTGAATCAGAAGCATTTTCAATCAGTTTAATGAAATTTGGTGACTTTCTCGCTAATAGTTTTGTCTGAAATAGAGTACGGTTTGCATGAATAATGAATGAATGCAGAGCAGGAAGCGCAGTGCGGTACTGAATCTGAGACTAACTGTAAGAGATGATGTGAGTCCAGTTGCATTGGAACTTGTGTGATTCCTGTTTGTGGAAGAGAACGAAACTTAATGCTCTGGCCCATAGTTGTTCAGGAAGTAAAGTAACCGGTGCATGCGTTTATATGTTTTAGCTGATGACGACATCATTAGCCACCACAACACATGTGCAGCATGAGTGACAGGGGAACGTTGTGGGACACAGAAGAGGTGTGATGCCTGTGAGTTGCATTGTGTTCATGTGCATTTGTGATGGCTTAATATACGTGATGAATCCACCAGGGTTCAATAGAATCAAGTAAGTCTGAAATCCTAGAACAATCACATTCAGATTTGGACCACAGCAAATGTGAAAACCACCTTAAATAACACACCTCCGTTCGTCTCGCCATTTGGAACTGCTCCATTTTCCTCCGGCTGCTCGACCTCGTCATGCTTTTTGACCCGTTGACGAGCTTTGGCTGCCTCTTTCTTCTTGGCAGCTTTCTTCTTGGCAAGGTCTGAGGGCATGGCTGCAGAGCTTTGTGGGCTGCACAGTAACATGGCATGTTAATGACATTTGCAATATGATTCAATTATTTTTCTCAATGAAACAACCATGCTGTGATACACTGTATGACTAAAAGTATGCGGATGCCTGACCATCAGCCCATATGTGCTTCTTCCTCTTCAAAGTTAGAACCACACAATTCTCTTGAATGTCTCTGTATGCTGTAGTGTTACCATTTCCCTTCAATTGAACTAAGAGTCCCAAACCTTTCATAGTATGATAATGCCCCTGTGAACAAAAGCCAGCTCCATGTAGACATGGTTTGTGAAGGTTGATGTGGAACGTCCTGAACTGAACCTTAACCTCAACCTCACTGAACACCTTTGGGATGAACTGGAACACCTCAAACCTCCTCACCTGACATCGGTGTCTTATCTCACTAAGGCTCTTGTGACTGAATGAACACAAATCCCCACAGTCACACTACAACATTTACATTTCTCCAAAACCCAAAGCACTGCACTTCAGCCACAACAGAATCCCTCTCAAGAATACTCTAGCTGAGTTAGTTTACAGACTGTAATAATTTCCCTGACACATTGTACTGATCAGTTTTGGTGAATCAGGGGCTCAGTTTGTAGTCAAAGCTCTCTGTCAGTCTATGGTAACAAGCTGAAAGAATAAAAGTCTGAGTACAGACTGAGGAAATGAGTTTCCTTCACAAACTGCTGTGATATGGTAAGCAGTTTGGCAAAAGCGGAGATATATTCTGCCCTGACCTTCTCAGCCTGACACCACCGCGACCCACACTGAGAATTAATGACAGAAGGAATGAACAGCAATGCCAATGGCTGTCTGTCCTTACAAAGTTTTATTGTTGCAATGAGTCCCACACATTAGGATAATGACACAAGACAAATACAGTGTTTGTCCTCATGGATTAAAACATACAATTCAAGAGTGTTCTTTAGCAACTGTGTGCAAGTCCGTTGTTTATTACTTGCTCTCTAAATGTTGCTGGAAAGCTCGCTGTCTGGTTAGTACGCAGAGTTACGTCAACAACGAACCTGGACCACAGCAAGAGCAGCATGTCGAACCTTTTTAGTGAGCAATAGGTTGAGTTAAAATTTCAGCAAAGAGCTTCTCTCATCTACTCAAGCACGTTGTACCATATGGTACCAAACCTGTCGTCTCTATTCAAGTTTAAAGATCTAAAGAATATATTGTGCAGAATAACAATTTGGACCCTATTCAGGTTTTGTTCTATTTAAGACGTTGTCATCTTCTCGCCACATGATTCCTGAAAGTGCTGATAGATGGAAAGTCAGACACTGTCCTATTTACCAAGTTAGTACACTTGATTATATTAATAACCTTTTGCATGGAGATGATTTTGTTTGTTCTGTAATGAGCATATTTATATTTAGGTCAAATTTAGCACACACTATAAAGCTTTAGATGGTCAGACATTCACAGAGGAACAAAGGTCGTGTCCGAAACACCTGAGTTTTCACTATAAAGTGCACTGTTTTTGGAAGTTTTGCCTCTTTATATGCCAAGTACAATGCAGTGCACAGCATCCTGAGCTATGCATGATATCCCACAATGCAATTCTTGGGCTCAGTGTCCAACTAGGGAACACAGAATACCTATAATGCACTTTGGAGTCTGTAGGGAAGAAGGGAGTTGGCGGTGATTTGAGACACAGCCACGGTTTAAAGTGTTGCGCATTTAAACTGGCATGTGCCAAGTGCTAAGTCGAGCTAAGCTAACCTAGCTAGCCCAAGTGTCAGCAGCCTCCAGGTATCATTCGTGCTAGCAAATAATAAGATATTTTTGGGAACATGTCACGACTCTTATGTTTGACGATATATTTCAAAATACACACCCAATATCATAACATGCATGTAATATCTACACGTTATATCCATACCGGCATCTTAGCCTAACAAACATGCTAAGCTAGCTAGAGATTCCCATCGCCAATATCCCCAGTCTATGGACGTGTATGATTTTATTAAAAACATTAAAAGCGTCTCTTTTGCACCAAATATACATTCCCCCCCCCCCCCCGTTAAATTTTTTTTGCCCCCTCATCGAACCGTGGATCAAAAGCATCGAGAATGAATCATAAGATGTAATAAAAATGTAAACAAAGAAATGATGTCAGCTCGGAAATCTGACGCTAAGGGTGAAGCAGAGGCGTTATAACTAGGTTATTAATAAAGTTGAACAGTTTATAAGCTTCCTTACCTTAGCTGGGGAGAAGCAGCTGGTAAGCCGGCAGTCAGTCAGTCAGGTCAGTCAGCAGGCCGTATTAGGACAAGAGCAAACCTCCTCCTCTCTCAGGGAGGGGCACATGTGTCAGATCCACATGGATTTAAACTGACATTTCACCATAAACCATAAAGACGATTAATAAATGATATTATACAGGTGCACTCACCGTCCACTTTAATAGGAACACCTGTACACCTGCTCATTCATGCCGTTATCCAGCCAGCCAATCACGTGGCAGCAGAACAAGGTATAAAATCATGTTCATGTTCATGTCAAACATCAGAGGTGTGATCATCTCAGTGACTTTAACCATGACATAAAGGGCTGGTTTGAATATTTCAGAAATATCCTGGGATTGTTATCAGTTCTCTAGAGTTCACAGAGAATGGTGCAAATTAGCTAATCACCCTGGAAACACCTTATTGATAAGAGAGGTCTGAGAAAATTTGTTTGAGCTGCCAAGAAGGATTTAGTAACTCATACAACGATCGGAATCATAACATTATGACCACCTGCCTAATACTGTGTTGGCCATTCTTTTTTTTCACGGCATGGACTCCTCTAGATCCCTGAAGGAATGCTGTGGTACCAAGATCTTAGCAGCAGATCATTTGCGTCCTGTAAGGATCAAAGGATACTTACAGGACTTATAGGACTTAAAGAACACTTTTGATATATACTGACCACTGCAGACCGGGAACACCCCACAAGAGCTGCAGTTTTGGAGATGCTCTGATCCAGTGGTCTAGCCATCACAATTTGGTCCTTGTCAAACTCGCTCAAATCCTTACGCTTGCCCATTTTTCCTGTTTCTAACACATCAACTTTGAGGACAAAATGTTCACTTGCTGCCTAATATATCCCACCCACTAACAGGTGCCATGATGAGGAGATAATCAGTGTTATACACTTCACTTGTCAGTCAACATAATGTTGTCCCTGATCGGTGTATATTCACTATTTATAACTGTGGTGAGCAGAAAAGCCACTCAGCATGGGCACATACTCACCCCAAATGGATAACCGAGCTTTATCTAATCTTCAGTTGTTCAGTTTGGGTGAGAGTGTGCCCATGGTAGTGTCATGAGCCTTATTCTTGGCTGACAGGCTGCTGTTGTCACACTTTCACTGCAAGGTTTGATTTTAAGAAGACTTTCTGCTCACCATGGTTTTAAAGGGTTGATTATACAGGTTAATACAGATCACCTGTCTGTAGTCTATTTGATTATTATTATTATTATTATTATTATTATTATTATTTCCATTCTGAGTCTGGTTCTTCTCAAGGTTTCTTCCTCATATCATTTCAGGGAGCTTTTCCCTTGCCACCATCACCTAAGGCTTGCTCATTAGGGATAAAATAGTAACTTAACTTTAAACTTTATAATTTGTTTTTATTTATTTATTTTAAATTATTTCTCTGTTTTTATACTTCTGTAAAGCTGCTTTGAGACAATGTCCATTGTTAAAAGCGCTATACAAATGAACTGAATTGAACTGAACACAAATAAATGTAAACTAATACTGTCAATAATAATAATAATAATAATAATAATAATAATAATAATAATAATAATAATAATAATAATAATAATAGGTTTCCATGAATCATTCTATAAGAACCAGTGGATCCAAAAAAATTTCAGTGTGCTTAGACATGTCTATTATATATGTCTATGAATATTATATATGTCTATATAACAGCGCTAATGAATCTTATTACTTCTAAATAAGATTTGGGAATAATCACATCTTTTGTTATGTGCAGTATGTGGAGGAAGGACGCAACTATGCAAAATCAGTCTGGTGTTTATTTGGGGAAATCTATCAAATCGGATAAATCATATAGATCATAGTTCCATGTAGAAGTCAAATCGCAGGTATATTAACCTAGGATAATGCAAAATCATCACAAACATGAGCGAGGGTCACCTGAGAACACATGAGACAGCAGGAAACAAGACAAAAATGCTGCGAAAGACACATTAAACAACTCTGCAACAACACTAGAGTGCAAAAAGTAATCCAGGTAAGAGTAACGACAAAGTAATCCAGGAATCAACACAAAAATCCTGGACACTATTGGGAAACTTGACAGGTGCAGAAAGTAAAGAATCTAAATCAGGGTTAGGGCTGTAGGGACTCTATTCCTGGAACACTAGGTGTGATTTGGGCTCAAACCCTGGATGAAATGGAAGTAGACCTTACACACACATTCACACGCACGTCACTTTACATCACACTTCATATTGATCCTGTTTACATGTTAACTTTAATATTTGCACTCACTGTCAACACTATTGTCAACACTGTTGTTTGTCTGCACTGTCTTGTCTTGTCATCCTGTGCACTTCTGTTGTAAGTCTACTTTAAAGATTGCACCTTAAGTATCGTTTAGTCTTTATCTCTATGTTGAGCTCTATGTTTGTCCGCGTCACTGTACTTTGTCTTTGTTATGTGTAGCACCTCTGGTCCAGGAGGAACGTTGTTTCATTTCACTATGTACTGCATCAGCTATACATGGTTGAAGTGACAATAAAGCTTCTTTGACTTTTGACTTTGACGCTTGACCGTAGCCACTCCAGGGGTGTTTTAGAATATGGGAGAAAACTGGAAAACCCAGAGGAAACCTGCACGTACACAGTCAGTCACCCAAGCTTGGGACAGAACCGGAGACTCTGCTTTTCAGTAGTAATAACTACATAATAACAAGACAAAAAAAATTCATTCATTCATTCAGCATTCAACATGATCTACAGCGGCTCTAACAACTTCGACAGCTTTCTGTGTTAAATAAATAAACAAAATCTTGCTCGCGTATCATTACGCTGTAGAGTAAAGCCAAGTGCGGAACCTTTGTGTTCGTGGTTTGTTTCTGGAGGTCTACTGTATGCGCTCTCCGTCCGTGCTTTTTTTTTTTTTTCCCCTTTAAGTCGTGTAAGGGAGTCTCAGCCGTGGAGTCTTTACACCAACCCACTTTTACTGAATGTTTTATTCCGTCTTATCTTTAATACAGAGGACTCGGACACGAGGGAGCTGAGATGATGATCTGTGTAAAGATGTGACTAAAGGTGGGAGTGAACGGTATCGTTGCTGCTCGAGAAGGAGAAAACGAAGCCAAGTGATCATTTTTTTTTTTATCGGAGGTTAAAAAGAAGATGACTGGGTATTGTATGAAAACAACGAAGAATGGATAGATGTGTTAATAGACAGATGTATTAATGGGGATGATAAATGAAGCGAGGTTGTAAATACTGTGTATTTATTTGAGTTTGGTGAGACTCGACGTTTTCTTCTCCTTCTTCTGCTTCTTCTTCCGCTCATCTCACTGGCAAGTAGCGACGTGTGTGTGTGTGTGTGTGTGTGTGCTCCTTCTCCGTTTATGGGTGGTTCAAAATTAGGAAATACAGAGCACTGACGACTTTACACACTTTTTGGAGGAGTGTTTCAATGATACTGTAGTCTTCTTAATGTTTTCCCACCATCTAACCTCATCTGAAGAGAAACTGCACCCTGACCCTGCAGCATGTCCACGTTCATTGACCTGAGTTAAGCATAAAAGATGCCCACTTGAAAGGAAGCCTTCGTTTTTCGTCATTCACAAGGCATTTCTCAGTACTGTGACCTGAGGGAGGGGAAAGTCTAAGTCAACTACTCCAAAGGACAATCATCGATCCCTTCTCAATCATGCGTCTGTCCCCTTTCATCGCCGTCTTCCGGCCAGCCCTGCCGCTCATCCTGGGCTTGTCTTTGGGCTGTAGTCTCAGTCTGTTGATGGTGTCCTGGACGCAGGGAGACACGGACGAGGTCTGCAGCGATCAGATGCGTCTCGGGCTTCTTCAGGGTGTTCAAGTCGGAGAACCCCCGAGAGCAGACGGAGGCGACAGGAACGAGGATTTCCAGCCTCGCATCGTACCCTATCATAAGGATCCCAGCAAGCCACACAAGAAAGTGCTCAGGTCAGTAGAGCTAAGCGATACGTCTTATTCTGGTTTTGCTCTGATAGTCGACAGATAAGAGTTGAAGGTTGTGAGTTCAAATCCCCAGGACTTTCAGAGACTTCCTTTAACTCTGCCTTTGTTGTAATTGTTTTTAATTTGCAGCAGCTTTGGATACAAGTATCAAATGAAAGTTATGGTGTGACTGAGATCGGCAAGATTCTCTTCTACACATCAGGGGTTTAGAAGAGCGATTATTAGACATTTCCATGTTTTGCTGTTTCCATCGCATCACAGAGACTGCATAATGATCATTTATTATATTAAAAGTGACTCAAACAGTGCAACTCTTAGGGCATTTCAGCATGAGGCAATGCAGAACCTGGAGGAAGTCGAAATTAAACTTACGTACTGACATTGTTGCAGCACAGCAGCTGTATTTCACAGTTTGCCAAATTTTACGTCATGGGAAATATGTTTTTTTGATAATTCTGCAGTTTTACACTGCCTCTGATTCCTTTGTAATCACTTAATAGGTTATTGTGGTCATTCTGTAAAACAGTGGTCTTTCAGTAGGAAAGGCTATGGGTTCAAATCCCAACACCACCAAGGATCCTTAAGCAAGACACTTAACCTGCAACTGCTTAGCTGTTTCGTGTCCAGTTGTTCCTTACATTGGAACAAACAGCAGTAAATTCCTGGTCCACAAGAAACAACACTGAAGCAGGAACTAAAATAGGAAGTAAGGACACTGTGTAGGATAAGTTCTACAGAAAATGGATGGTGTACTTCTTGAAAATCTTGAAAAAAGGCTAAATTCCTGATACATTTCCGCAGCACCGATTCTCCCAGAATATCTTTTTAGTAGTAACGTACTTAATGTACAGAAGATTTAGAAGTTTTACTTAATGTAGAACTATTGCAGCATGTCTGTTTTCGAACGACTAATGCGGTTATGCTCACAGTAAGAAATCCATCACTACAGAAGTACAGCGTGGAAAAAAAACAGCTTCTCATCGTGTTTCCTAAACCGAGTGTGAGATAAATAGATGCTGTGTAATCTTACTGAGGTGTAAAGTAGAGCTCGGCTGCTCTGGAGTGTAGAAAAGTCATGCCACTGTGTGAATTCCATTCGCAGGTATGTAGTCTTTCCAGCATCAGTTATGATACTTAATACAGCCTTAAAAAACCAGTCTGGCGTACTCTTCCATTCCACCGAATGCTGAGTTGGTTAAATTTATTGCGACGTGGTTATGCAATGACCTGGCAACCTTATAGAAATGATATGAAGAAGAGGAAAACTGAAATAGCGTTTTTTTTCCTAAAACCACACTACCAGGAGGTAGATCTTATGATGAAATAACCCAGATATACCTGAATGAATGAATAAATGAATAAGAAATGTTGAAATGAATGAAAAGCTTTGATTTATATAGCACACATGGTGTGATAGACAGAGACAGAATAATCCACAGAATTTCTGTGGTAACATTCTCTTTTTCTTTTTTATTAGTCTGATCATTCAATTCATTCTGTCTCTGTCTCTGCTGCAGGACTCGTTATATCCACACAGAACTTGGCATTCGTGAGCGCCTCCTGGTGGGCATCCTGACCTCACGCGCCACCCTTAACACGCTGGCCGTGGCAGTGAACCGTACCGTGGCCCACCGCTTCCACCGCACATTTTTCTTCACCGGACTCCGCAGCACCAAGCTGCCCCATGGCATGACTGTGGTTGCTCACGGAGATGACCGGCCCGTCTGGCTCATGTACGAAACCATCCGTCACCTGCATCAGCACCATGGCAACGAATACGACTGGTTCTATCTAGCCCAGGACGATACATACACACAAGCAGAGCGCGTCATGAACCTAGTGGGGCATTTGAGTGCGGGGCAGGATCTCTACATGGGTCGCGCAGAAGAGTTTATCGGAGGTGAAGAACAAGCTCGCTACTGCCACGGCGGGTATGGCTACCTCCTGTCACGGAGCCTGCTGGCCCGGCTGCAGCCGCACCTCGACGCTTGCCGCAACGACATCCTCAGCGTCAGACCTGACGAGTGGCTCGGACGCTGCATTATCGACTATCTGGGACTGAGCTGCATGGAAAAGCACCAGGTGAAACTAACTTCCTGATGATATCTTAATTTCAGGTCACAGATTATTGATGATGGAGAAGCAGACATTGTTCTAATGTTTATTTCCTGTCTTGTAGCCTTTTCTCTGAATTGTGACATGCTTACTAGTCACTTCCTGAGTATGTAGGCATGTTCTCTATTTTGTCGTTGAGATGTTTCAATACTAGATGAGACATTTGAACTGGAAGAACGCTCACAATCACACAGATGTGCTCCAGACGGTCCAGCATGTCCCCCAGTTCTCCGATTAATAGCAGTGATAAAAATGAAAAGATATTGCTTTATCTTTGCCAGCTTCCTTATAATAATGTGAGCACAATGCAGTTATAGAAAATCAGTCAAACCCTTCTGACCAATCAGAATTGATAATCCAACAGTGCTTAATTTAGTAGAATATCACATAGTAGTTAGTAGTAGTTAGTAGAATATCACACTTCTGATCAAACTTCTGAATTTAAATTCCTACCACACAGAAATAACACGTTGCTCCTATCATATTTCTTGTGCTTTAGGAGATGACCTACTATTACTTCGAGCTGCAGAAAAACGCCGACCCCGAGCGTGAGGACAGCACCCAGTTCAAGAACGCCTTCACCGTGCACCCAGTCTCAGAGCCATCGCTCATGTACCGCTTGCATAAACGCTACAGTCAGATTGAACTGGACTGGACCTACGCCCAAATACAGCAGCTACAGGTGTGATGCTTGTCTTACATTAAACATACATTATAATTATATACCTAATAAAATGATGTAGCTCAGTGGTTAAAGCTTTGGGTAGCTGAGGAAGGTTGTGAGTTCATATCCTAGCATCGAAACCGCCACTGTGGGTTCTTTAACCTCTAAAGTGCTCAGTTGTATCCTGTCGCCTCGGACAAAAGTGCCATCCGAGTGAGTTAAAGATTTTAGATTAAGTTGTAAAGCCAGTAAATGCCACAACAATTCCACTATCTTATGTATACAAATATATAGGATCATTCAATATGAATTATCTTGGACCCGTGTATATTTTTACGTAATTTTATAATGTCTGGTGTGAGAGTAAGGGATTACTCCTTTTGGCCAGCCTTCTTTTCTTGTTTATTTTTTCTCTGCATTCTACTGTATGTCTAGTCCAGGTGACAGTCTGAGCATGCCCTGTGGCATTAATTAGGTCTGCCATTAGTCTGGAAATTACGGTTTTAGCTTTCACACCGGAAAACAGCTTGATATTAAACCTTATTAATGTTGATGACTGCTTCTAAACTGCATTAGAAAATTGTAGTTTTTTGCTTCTCCTGGTCTGGCTGAAGTCATCTTCACTTTTGGTTTCTCTTCTCCTGTTGGTCTCTTAATGGCTAATGAAAGAGCCATGGTTGTTAGAGAAGTGAAGAATTCTCTCTAATATTCCATTGCTGGCCGCGAAGGCAAACGGTCCCCTGGGGGAAGCCCGTCTGGCCGCCTATAACAACCATTTGATTGTAATCCGTACAGAGCAGAAAGACCCACTATTAATTTGAATTTATTAACTGTAGAATAGAAGTCATTTCCACTAGTGGTCAGTGCGTAAAAAGCCATCCTGTTTTTTGTTTATTATTATTATTTTGCTTGTGGTGTGTCTGTTCAATTTGTATCAATGCCCTGTCTACTCACAGGTTCAAATCAACAATCTGAGTGAGCTCACTCCAGAAGGCAAAGCAGGAGCCACCTGGCCCATTGGGATCAACCCACCTTTCCGTCCCAAGACGCGTTTTGAAGTAATCAACTGGGAGTATTTCACAGAAGAGCACATCTACTCCTGTGCAGACAGCTCCCCGAAATGTGAGCTCCGTGGAGCAGACCGTGCAGACGTTAACTCCATTCTGGATACTGCTGTGGAACGTTTAAATGAACGCTATCAACCACAGCTGCGTTTCCGGAAGCAGCGTTTGTTAAACGGCTATCGTCGCTTTGACCCCACACGCGGTATGGAGTATATACTGGACCTGGCCCTACAGGCCTTTACACAGAAAGGGCACAGTCAGGTGATTGCAAAGCGTGTGGGTTTGCTACGGCCTCTCAGTGCCATCGAGATCATTCCAATGCCCTATGTGACTGAAGCAACGAGAGTGCAGGTCATCCTTCCAGTGACTGCACGGGATCAGGATTTTGTGGGCAATTTTTTAGACACCTATGTGATGAACACTTTGGACACACGGGACAATGCTCTACTGACCTTCCTATTTGTGTATGACCCCTTTGATGCACAAAGGGTCAGCCAGACAGATGTCTTTGCCAGCGTGAAATCTATGATTAGCGAGGTGGAAAAGCGCTACAGCGATGTAAAGATCCCATGGATCAGTGTCAAAACAGAGGTTCCCTCACAGGTCAAGCTGATGGACATCATCTCCAAGAAGCATCCAGTGGACACGCTTTTCTTCCTAGCCAGTGTCTGGACCGAGGTCACTGGTGACTTCCTGAATCGTTGCCGCATGAATGCTATAAGTAACTGGCAGGTCTTCTTCCCCGTACATTTCCAAGAGTACAGCCCTGCTCTGGTGTACCGCGACCAGCAACCTTCTGCAGCTTCATCCTTTTCTTCGGAGGCTCTCCGAGACGGCCGCTTTGACCGACACTCATTTGATGAGGCCTGTTTTTACAATGCAGATTACATGGCTACCCGTACCAAGATGGCCAACGACATCATGGACAATGACGAGTTGCTGGAGAGCATGGACATTTACGAGATTTTCGTGCGCTACTCAAGCTTACATGTCTTCCGAGCAGTGGAGCCAGCTCTGATCCAGAAATATGTACGGCGAGCCTGTAACCCCCGGTTCAGTGAAGATATCTATCATCGCTGTGTGCTGAGCAATTTAGAGGGACTGGCTTCACGTTCACACTTAGCTATGGCTCTGTTTGAACAAGAGCAGGCAAACAGCACCTAGTACATGTGCCTGGAAAAGGAGGTAGACCTGTCTACGGGGAGTCTCATTCTGCCAATGCAAACTGTGAAAACCAAACTTTATTTCCATGATGAACTTGTTGAACGTAAGTGTGAGACTGTTTCAGTAAGTCAGTCAGTAAAGCAGATTCTCTTAAAGCTACAACACTGATTAAAGATATCTTATTCAGTAAGTCTGGACCTCAAATTATTTCTTAAAGCCTTACTGTTTTATGGTTATGGTCACCAGGTATCTGACCTGGGAAATATCTGCTAGCAGGTGGAGAAAAAAACACTGTTTAATGAAGAAGCTCTTCCTTTTCTTATTTATGAAAGTTTTTCCTATTGGAACATCCCACATCATTTTCTTTTAGTGAAAGTGTAAATTTGTACGTCTTATCATATTACCGTAGCAGCAGGTCCAAAACCTCTACTAATAGTGCTGCATTATAAACACTATATAATGTAAATGCAGGTATATTATAGTGCTAGTATTGATTACATGCACTAATCCTGTTCTTAAAGTTAAGAGACAATCAAAAGACCTATATTATTAAATACATTGCATTTCAGTCCAAATCAAAAATGGTAACTGGAACCCTGTGCTTGATGAAAAGTGCATGTAGTGGCCTGTCGAGCCTTGTTGCATATTTTATCAGAGTGATTTCAACCAGTCCTGTGACTTAAAAGAAGTTAAAATACAATCCACTGATTTATCAGCATTTACGTAGCCATTATGTCCAGGTTCCATTGTGAAGGGCTCCTGAGGTGAAATCCATTGTTTGTGCTCCCTGTGATAGTATTTGAGAGGAATTTAGCTCCTTTCAGACACTTAAGTCATCCTGTCTGGGTCACATATCCAGACATGATTACAGATTTTAACTTAGAATTCTTTACTTTTAAACTGTGCATTGATTAGCATATGTCAAAATATGTAATCAGACATGATCGTCCTTGCTAATGCATGTTCCATTATCATGACAGTGTCTTGCTAATGTTCAAGGTTTTATTTTCAATTCGTTTTCACATTATAAAGAACAGAAAAACACCAGACATACAGACGATATATACACTATATTGCCAAATGTTTTGGGACACCCTTCCCCTATAACAGCTTCAACTCTTCTGGGAAGACTTTCCACAGGCTTTAGGAGTGTGTTTATGAGAATTTTTGACCATTCCACTAGAAGCGCATTTGTGAGGTCAGGCACTGATGCTGGACGAGAAGGCCTGGCTCGCAGTCTCCGCTCTAATTCATCCCAAAGGTGTTCTGTCGGGTTGAGGTCAGGACTTATACCAAATTGTCTCATCCATGTCTTTATGGACCTTGCTTTGTACACTGGTGTACAGTCATGTTGGAACAGGAAGGGGTCATCCCCAAACTGTTCCCACAAAGTTGGGAGCATGAAATTGTCCAAAATGTCTTGGCATGCTGAAGCATTAAGAGTTCCTTTCACTGGAACTAAGGGGCCAAGTCCAACACCTGAAAAACAACACCTGAATTCAGTGATTTGGAGGGGTGTCCTAAAACTTTTGGCAGTATAGTGTATAATCAAATGTCTGCAAAGAAATACCCCACCAAAAACCTATCCAGATACCCCAGAAAAGGTCTCAAAAATATTAATCCAGAACATGTAAAGCCTAGGGAATGTCCAAAACATTTTTTTTTTTCACAGTTCTGTTTAATGTCACAGAACAAGCTACTTCCTGTTGCTATTACTTTCATTATAACAGTTATAAACAGCTTGGTCACTCTCCAGCCTTTTATAGAACAAAACATCTTGTCTTGTTAAAGAGAAATTTTTTTTTTATAGGAACAGCTGACATAAAAAATGCTCATCAACAATCACACACCATTCAGGTTACTAAGAAACAATAACATATTACTTATGCATTAGTATAATCCTGTGATTTGCCACCCAAACTACTGGCAGGCCTTTTACACAAAATTAATTAACACCTTTAGACCAATAAGGATAGAGTATAAATAGACTCTGTTTATTTATTTACATCCATGCATCCTTTTATCCATCCATCCATTCATCCATCCATGCATCCTTTTATCCATCCATCCATACATCCTTTTATCCATCCATCCATGCATCCTTTTATCTATTTATCCATCCATCCACCCATGTATCCTTTTATCCATCCATCCATCCATGCATCCTTTTATCTATTTATCCATCCATACATCCTTTTATCCATCCATCCATGCATCCTTTTATCTATTTATCCATCCATCCACCCATGTATCCATTTATCCATCCATCCATACATGCATCCTTTTATCTATTTATCCATCCATCCATGCATCCTTTATCTATACATCCATCCATGCATCCTTTTATCTATCCATCATCCATGCATCCTTTTATCCATCCATCCATGCATCCTTTTATCTATTTATCCATCCATCCATCCATACATGCCTCCTTTTATCTATCCATCCGTCCATCCATGCATCCTTTTATCTATCCATCCATCCATGAATCCTTTTATCTATCCATCCATCCATGCATGCATCCTTTTATCCATCCATCCATCCATCCATGCATCTTTTTATCCGTCCATTCTTCTATCCATCCATCCATCCATCCATGCGTTCTTTTTATCCATTCATCCATCCATCCATGCATCCTTTTATCCATCCATCCATCCATCCTTTTATCCATCCATCCATCCATCCATGCATCTTTTTATCCGTCCATTCTTCCATCCATTCATCCATCCATCCATCCATGCATCCTTTTATCCATCCATCCATCCATCCATCCATCCTTCCTTTTATCCATCCATCTATCCATCCATCCCTCCATGCATCAATATCTCAGAAGATTTCAGTTGTGAATTGCTGTCATGTCTCAGTTGAAAAAGCAATTTAAAAAATTCTAGACTTAACAAAGTGCCATCTCTGAGGCCATGTGCAACAATTCAGACACAATAGCCGATACAAAGCTCATATATCCAAAACAAGTTTAAAACAATAAAAATGAACAAAAAAAATCCCATAAGTTTCTTGGTAGTTGTAGAGATATTAGATACATTATTAGATTTGTGCTTAAGCTGGAGGAAGGGGTGTAACGATTATTCATTATACCTCAGACTGAGAGTAATAAAAAACCCTCATATTCCCACTCATGCTATGTTTCATCAGTCACACTGAGATGTTAAATCTTGGCAGGCTGGGTCACATGGCCTACATTAAAGTGCAGACTGTGGCAGGGGATTGGCTTTAGACTCGCTATGAACCCCACAGTGCTGAACAAGCAGCACAAGGGAACACTCTGTACTGGAGGAGGCTTAGGAGGATAAATGAGTTATGTTGCGCTATTAACTCAACTCCCATCTTCTCTTTCAAGCCGTCCTCCAACAGAGGCAGGAATTCAGCACACGTACTGCATGTGTATGAGGGACAAAATGCTTCAAGGAATCGAGGCAGAGTGAGAAAGAGCTGAAGGAGGAGGGGGTTGAGGTGAGAGCCTGATGTTTACCGTGCTCTCCCAGCCTGCCCGTCTGCCTACCCTCTGCTCTCTCCCTTCTTTCATTTCCTGTAATAAAGAGGAGGGCCACCTGAAATCCGGCAGGTCAGAAGAAGGGAGTGAAAAGGCTCTTTTTATACCGAAGACGCTGGAGCTTCTTAACGCCCAGTCAAGTCACTATACAAGAGACCACCTGTTTCTCTTTGGTGCAGCGAGGCAGGGAAACACAACAAGACATCTGTCTGAGCAAACCAAGGCAAGACAAAGACATATTGTAGACCTACTTTCCTCTCTGTCAGTATGAAGCTCTTTTGATTTAGCAGCAAGTACAGTGCAAGGACTTGTTCAACAATTTGTGGGAGAAAACGCCTTTAATTCTTGATCCACCAGGTATAAAACGAATAGTGTGTGTATGTGTTTAAGCAGAATTTATTCTTTATACCTTTACCTCTTTATATGAAAGATATCAGACATGATAAATTGAAAACTTATGGATAGGATTCAGAATCAAAGTCAATTATAATATGTATGAGGAACAGACAGCATGAGTTGTAACTATAGCACAACAATACGTACACTAAATAGCCAAATGTTTGTGGACTCATGACATGTGTGTCTTTTCCAAACTGTTGCCACAAAGCTGGAATCACACAATTGTCTAGAATGTCTCTGTGTGCTGTAGAGTAATATAGTGTCCTTTCACTGCAACTAAGAGACTCAAACCTGTTCCAGCATGATAATGCTCCTGTGTTCAAAGCCAGCTCCATGTTCCACTGGAACAATGACTGGACCTCAAACCTCCTCACCTGACATCAGTGTCTGATCTCACTAACGCTCACATGTAGCTGAATGAAGACAAATCACACTCCAACATCTAGTGTAAGAAACTTTCCAAGAAGGTTATTTGACCAGCAAAGGGTGAAACGAACCTCATGTTAACAGTCATTGTTTTGGAATGGAGAATATTTTGAGGTTATACATTTTTTGCCCTCGTTCCTGACTGTACAGCTGATAATATTATTACGTCTCCCTTAGGATCCATGGATCACTGGGTGCAAGGTGCAAGGACGCATGCTGTAAATATTACACTATGTAACACAATAATTATTCATTATTGATTTATTTTCTAATTACTTATGATTCAAAAGTATAGAAAAAGGCAATTAATCCCCTAAAATGTAACTTTTGTGAAATTGGTATTTTAAAATGTACCTATTTTCATTGAGAAAACAGACAAATCTGAGCATTTTTGTTGACACCCCAGATTATTCATGTATCAAAATTAACATGTGTTTGTGCTAAATGTATACAAAAATGACCACAAAAGATTTAGAAGTGAGTGTTTTTTTCAGTTTTATGATTATATTGTAAATCCCTTTCACAAAGCAGCCACCAAATGTAGTCGCCCATCATTCTCTTGTTATATTATCCATGCTAATGGCATTCAAAGTCTTGTGGTCCAAAGTCCATGTCAAGGTGGAAGTGCTCACTTTGCTCCTCTGGGTATGGTCCTATGTTCTTCCTCATTTCAACCAGCTCCACATAGTTCAGTCATTGTGATTACTTAGAAAACACTGAACCACTGTGACAATACTTTCTCCTTCCTACTGAGCTTCTTGGGGAATTCCTTACTCTCCAGGATCTTCTTTATCTGTGGTCTGACAAATACCCCAGCTTTGACTTTTGCCTCAGGCGTCTTAGGAAGGACTGCTCGAAGCCTGCTGGCTCCTTATCTAAAGCATTGACAAATTATTTCACAAGGCCCAATTTGATGTGCTGTGGTAGCTTCTGCATCAGTGCCTTCCAGAGATCCACCAAAGGCTCCCACTTGACATTCGGTCTGCTTATACTGATTCCACCTAGGCTAGCCCACCTGGTGCCAATGCCGGATGCTTATAGCCTATTGAAACCATCTGAAAATACTGGCGTTTCTTTTTAGCCAGCTAAACTAAACTGGTAGGCTTAAGGCCTCTGTATATATATTTCTATTAATATTGGAAAGTTCTAGAAGTCTGGAAATGATATATTTGACTATGTGCTATTGTACTTTCAGTAGTGAATCTGGCTTCAGACAGATCTCATTATCAGTACACACACATACACTTAAAGAAAAGACACAACAGCCTCAGGACCCAGTTTCTTTTACAAACTTTGGCAAGCGCTTTTTTTATTTACATCCACACTTGTGATTCTTCTACTACTTTCTCTCGGTTGAAAGTGGAACAACAGAAAAATGCAGAACAGGAAGAGTGAGAAATGTAATCATAGTGTAGCATCAAAAACACCCTAGTCACCCTACTGCATGTGTACAGAAAGTTCATTAACATCGACTAGAAAACCACTCGGTTAATACATCATGTGCATCCATTGCATACAAACTGCTCTGTGTTGACATCAGACTTAAAATACAGGCCACGGCTGGCATCGAGAGCTGGTGGAAATTGACTTGAGACGTGAGTGAAGATTCGCATGCAGGAGTAAGCCGATGTAAAAGGAACAACTTGAGCGTACTCGTGCATTAGGCTCTAAAAGTCAGACAAAGGATTGCATGAGCTATGAAAATAAATCTAATAATGCCTTACGTTGTTCTTTGCATAATTTGGTGGATCTTTTTTGGGTGGTGTTTTAACCTAGCAGTGCAATGTCAGTGTCATCTCTGTGGTAAATATGGAATCAGATGAACATGTTGCACTTGTTTAGAACAACTGATAAAAAAATAACACCATTAGTGACAGATTTTTAGACTCTGGATCTGTAGTGGCTTCATCATTCCACCAGGTGAACTGCAGAAATCAGCAGGAAAACAGAAAATAGTGGGCAATTAAGGCTCCACACGGTGTCGAAGCTGTAACAGCTGAAATGTAGCGTGGTCTGTGATACAGTGGATGCTGTGATTCAGGAGATTCAGCAGGGGACGCTCTAGTCTTGATGAACTACACAGAACCTGGATGCTGAATCTTGGTAGAAATCTGTTGTGTGCTATTTTTTTTTCCATACTAAAATCACTAAGTCTTTTATAAAGACAAGACAACAGCAATACAGAAGATTAAAAAAAAAACAAAACAAAAAAAACAGTAGCTGACCAGAAGGGGTCATCATTTGTCCATTTTCTTTTTTTTTGACCCTCTGTGAGTATCGGTGTTCTTCTGGTTTCCTCCGTCAGTCTGAAGAGTGTTAAACGTCCGTGTATGAAAGTATAAAAATCTGTCCATGCAGCATGCATAGGCTTTTAAGAAAGTGTATGCTGACCCTCGGCGATCGTTTCTGACCGAGGCTGCGCTGAAACTGTGAAATCTTCTTCCATGAGAAGATGCGTTTGGATCCATTTATACCTGGATGTAAAACCCTCTAACTGGGCTGGGAACCAACACACACAGCCACTGGGGAGCGAGGACAATATTACACCAGTGATACAGTACACAACATATCGACTAGCAAAATGAGCACAGGTCAACTTTTCCTTCATTTCGTTCCCTTGTATTAAGCGAACAGTGTTTAATGACTGACTCGTGATTAACAACTTAGTGCAAAAGTTTGAAAAGTTGTGGTACTCGACTGAGGTGTTTTTTTTTCTTCTTTCTTTTTCTTTTTTAATCTACAAACTAAACATAATATATAACAGTTTCTACAGCGTTCACTCAGTGCCCTTCATTGTGAAATTACGTAATAAATACCTTAACCCTAAGCTGCTGAGACCGCTGGTAGAAATCCACCATGAAAGCCGTAAAACAGACAGAATACGATATCAGTACTGTTAATAATTTCATGTACAGTAAACAGAGGATTTGGACCCACAAGAAATAACCCTCAATAAAATCATGCGTCAGTGTTCATTCAATCCTGACCTGTGGTCTGTTGAATAAAGCATTTAAGCAAAGGTGTCCAATTCCTTTTTTTTTCTGACTGTGCTTGATACTGGACTTTCACCCAACCTTCATTGCAGGTTAAAGACCTCGCAAAACGACGGGGTTTTAAAAAAATACTTCCAATTTCAATACTTTAAGTAGTAGCTGTTGTTCGACGAACTTCATTCAAATGTTAAGATTCAGCTGGAGAAAGCAGCAAGATTTTCACACATGGACTGCTGGCCAGCAGCGTAGCTCATTATACTTCATATAAACTTGACTCTAGTAAAACAGCATGGGTTTGTTTTTCGAGAACTTGATCCCATGATTTTAATCATATGTGACATGTTCCACATCGTTTCGAGTTTGGCCTGTTTGTGTAGAAACGATGTGCTTCTATAAACCCACTTCTGGTCTGTTTTTTGGGTTTTTTTTGGTTATGATTTAAATAAGGTCTCCGCTTTTAGACTGTGCCAATACTGTTGTAAATGTCAACCAACAAATATAGATGGGAAGCTCTTAAACATTAAAAAGGGGCATTTACTACTTTTGGAGGAAAAGCTGTATAAAAGCTAATCAGCTCCACATTACATCGCTCTCCTGCTTTCTTCTGTTTATTTTGGAGAAACTTGAACGAACAAGCTGGGGGGTTTATGATGCTTTATATCTGAATATATTGCATTTTAGTGGAAAAAATAAAAGCTCAAGGTCATATCTCTGAAATCTTCGAAAAAGGTTTGGAAAATCTTGAACGATGGAGCAGGTCACATATTACACAATGTCATTTCATCCTTCATGGGTTCCACACATTATAAATACTGATAAAAAATACACTTTGTATTGCGTCTCCGCTTTGTATTGTGGCTTTAGTGTGCAGAACAGAGTAATTCGTACACATGTACAAATTGTTATACATTAACTACCTACATCAGACTGAGAACTGCTCTGTAATTGTGCAGAGATTAGAATAAAGAGGTGGAATATGGTGTGAAACTCTAAATATTGACCAGTGGATTCGATTTACAACAGAATAATGCTTCACAGTCAATACAGAACGAACACTGAGTCAGGACTTGTGAGAACTGACGTATCAGGGATGGACAAATTTTTCATTCCTACTTAATTCTGACTGACTTTCGTAAAATGAAAATGCACTTCAGGGCCGTGAGACGCGCTTCAATGATGCAATTTTAGCATACCCTAACTATCGTTGTTTCACAATTTGCTTAATTACTAGTTAGTGTGCAGGGAAGACAGATATTTTTTTCACACAGTTATGTGGATACCAAATGCCAGAAATGTAAATAAATCACTTCACGATTTTCTGTAGCTCTTATCCTACACCCAGCTCGTATCTCTGCCTGGCAGACTAGCTAATATAACCTCTTGATTTGTCCATCCCTGTAGTTACTCATCCACTTCGTACCTCCTTAACCTTAAGCACACACCATACAAAATTTTTAGAGTTTGCTGTATGTGATTCTAATATGGATAGTTAAATCATTTGTACATATCCAAGAATTCGACTCCATTAAGCA
This sequence comes from Hemibagrus wyckioides, assembly GCF_019097595.1. Lineage (NCBI taxonomy): Eukaryota > Metazoa > Chordata > Actinopteri > Siluriformes > Bagridae > Hemibagrus > Hemibagrus wyckioides. The sequence goes on from NC_080716.1 coordinate 10,789,883, forward strand.
GCAGCTTACTGAAGACCTCTACATTAAGAGGGAACCAATTAAATATATAACTAAAATGATCAAAACAGTAATACTGATAAACCGTTGAAAAACGCGTATCAAAAGAAATCCTGTTGGCCTAAACATGACACGTTTCCACTTAGGAAACGATTTGTGATTTGACGTCTCGATGTAAAATATATTAGGAGGCAGAGCACCGTGACTGGCTGATACAGAAACAGAAGGGGTCCTCGGAACGGCTGCGTGTAATTGGGCCTCGGGTCACAGTGACAACTAAAACACGAGGAGACACACACCCACACACACGTACCAATACACACACACTGAGTGTAGAAAACAATGTGGCAATAATGAGGACATTCGTGTGGCTCAGACTGTAGAAGTGTTGTCAGATTGGGAGCTGGTGTCTGGGTTTGGTCTAGGTGTTCCTCATAGCCAGGGCTTGTTCCAGCTCTTGCCTTCTCTGTTGAATCTGTGAGATGGAAATGAGAAAGGAGAATTCAATGAATTCTTTCTCTGTGGAAGGAAGAAGGATGGAGAAACAAAAACAGCCTCCAAAACTGACCAGTTTGGGAGGCGGTGGTATGAATCTGATTACACAGAGGAAGTATCATCAATACAATACATACATGTATATATATATATATATATTTTTTACTGTATGTATGTATGTATGTATGTATGTAAAAAAACATAAATAAACATATATATATATATATATATATATATATGATTATTTATGTTTTTTTACATACATACAGTAAAATAATTAAATAATCAGGGATAAGATCCTAAGCTCTTGGAATGGTAATGTTCGGGTCACCATAGGGGATCATTTGGTCTGCATGTTTTGATTTCGCACAGGTTTTAACACCAGATGACCTTCATGCTGTAACCCTCCCATTTTATCCAGGCTTGGGAGCGGCATGAGCTTACTCTTCAGTGGTTGGGTTAGCTCCCTGCGTGGGAATCGAACCCAGGTCATGGAAATGAGAGTGCAGGATCCTGCTGCTGGACCACCAGGAGGATCCCAAGCTCTTGAAATAAAGAGGAGTTTATCTTGCTTTGGTTGGAATGGCATCTTTTTCCACTTCGGACCGTTCAACATGGACACCTCTGTGTTCAACAAGCTAGCAATCTAACTGCATACATTCCGCCCTCAAAACAGCCATCTGTACAGGTAATACTTTAGGTTTTTCAAGCAAATATGTCTGACATTAATTGGATTCAAACAAGCAAGTACTTGTACAAATACACCATCACTTGTTTAAAGGTAAGAAGTGCTACTTTGTGCAGCCATGGTGATTTATTCTCAGCCTCAAACTGTTGGCTGAGCATCTGATGCATTTGACACAGAAAATTGAAAAAACTTCAGGAGTTTTGAAGTCGTCATCTGATTGGTTAGATTCTACAGGATTTTCAGGAGATGTATGTGTAGTGTTTTTTAACGGCCCACCGGGAAACATAGTCGTGACTCATGAAAAAAGGACGCATTGTGTTTAGAACTGTGACCATGAGCGCTTATGAGGATCAGCTAAATGCTGTGAAGTTCACGGTATAGACTTACTTAAAAGAACGCTCAATGGTTGCGCACCTATGGTTTTTATAGGGACATTGACTTTACCATTTCACAACGCTAAAAATGATGCTGAACAAAACGAGCTGTGATTGGTTGCTCTACATGTCAGTCAGATGCCCTCTTGGGCAATCCTTGGCCAATAAAAGCTGCTATGAAGTCCAGACCTTCTGCCATCAGTTTTAAGGTCTGGCTACATGAAACTAATGTTAATTTGACATCACTCCATTAACAGGAAAGGAACCGGTAGTTGAGAAAACAACATCTAAGTTTATCAGTGATAATTTCAAATTGAGTGGGTGGTTTTACTGGGTGAAGGTGGTGAGTTACAAATTGCAGACTTGAACTGAAAGCATAGGTAGTCCTGTAAAAAGTTGTTTTACCTTGCAGTAGAAGTAGCGACTGACTGCCTCTTGAGACCAGGGCTGGTAGTAAAACTCCGCCCTCCTTTCCTCCTCCGGATTCCCAACGACGTCCGTCATTAGCTGTGACCAAATAGAATGTAAAACAGGATATTTGAGGGTTCGCAGTCATATAAAATACGCAGAATGTCCAATATGACTAAATGTAGACAAATGGACTTGTGTAATATTAAGACATGTTCTGAATGGCTTCACAACATTCTCTTAAGTGTTAGGAAATGTCTTCAGTAACCATGACTTACTACTACTGGAATTTTTGAATGAACTATGTGGCACAATATAAATAATAATATCAATAATGACTCCAGTATTGGAACACCATTTATGTATAAAGTGACTGAGATGAGTCGCAGTTACATCTATGACTTTCATAACTAAATAAACTTCAGCTATATGTTGATATGTAAAAAAAACCTGACTGTGACGCAGAATTTTAAGTTTGAGACTTAAAATCTATAAGACATGAAAGTTTCATGGTACTAGGAAAAATACATATATTTAAAAATAATACATTTTATACTTTTTGGTTTTAATACAAAACAAAATAGTACATTTAGCGCATAATAGTCAGTTATGCATCTAGTACTTTCTTATTATGCAGATGGGTGATGATGTGTTATTTATGAATTGCTTAAAAAACCGATCAACTTGAACAGTTTAATCAATATTTTTTAAAGTTTATAATCAATAAGAAAATCAATGACACAACTGATTTGTCCTATAGACTAAACGTTAAATTAATGACATGATCTGTTTAAGTCTTAAACAGTTTTGTAAAGCATCAGTCTTATGAGTGACTGAGTTGCTAATTTAGACAAAGTGATATGAAAGGAGTGCATTAATATAACACTTTCATTAAAATTACTGTTGGAACCACTGTCAAAGCTGCTGTTATTAACAAAACAAATCACCATCTTTCGACTAATCAGATTCGAACAGTGCTGTGGTATAATCAGGAATAATACTACGGACTCAGCCTCAGACTCAAACTTTGGAAATAAAATATGTCACCAGTCTGTGTCTGAAGATTGACTGATGTTGTACAGGTGTGAAGAACTCACTTTGAGATCTCTGCTCTGGGATTTCAGCCAGTCCTGGATGTAACCCTTGGGATCTCGGGAGAAACTGAGCATGAAGTCTCTCTGAATCTTCAGCTGGTTGATGGACTCAATAGTCTCGTGGATCTGTAACAGGTTAAGATCAGATTTGAGAATTCCTCCTAAGATCTAACAGTGATGATCATGTGAATGTGGGATTGTGATGATTACTTTGTTGTCCAGAGAGGCAATCTCCTGCTGATTGGCTGTCGAGAGCAGGAAGTTACTCATCTGGGCTTTGAGTGGATCCTCCACTTCGACATCTATGTCATAGCAGGCTGTTTTCTTCTGATCATTTGGGTCCACACTGTAAAGTATGAGAAAACCATTAAGTTATGTAAAATACATTTTTCTCTTTAGTCATGACAAGCTTTGCTCAGTTTCAAAAATTAAACTTGGTAATCCTTTGTCTTGACTACTAAGTAGCTTTTATTTGTCACATATACATTACTGCACAGTGAAATTCTTTCTTCACGTATCCCATCTTTACAGGGTTGGGGTCAGAGTACAGGGTCAGCCATGATACAGTGCACCTGGAGCAGGGGGGGTTGGGGGATTTTGCTCAAGGGCCCAATGCTGGCAGCTTGGTTGGGCTTGAACCCTGATCAACAACCAAGCGCCTTAATCACCTGAGCTACCACTACCCTGAGCTACTTGTGAATTGAAGCAAAGCTCTTTCATTCCTATGTTTAATCTTAAGGTTACACACCAAGACAAAAAGTCTTTAACACATGCTAATGATGGAATGAACCAACAAGTGGAATGAACCATCGACATTTTATACAACTGTGTGCTTCTAACTTTGTAGCAACAGTTTGGAGAAGGCAAACTTTTGGCCATATAGTGCATTAAGGCTGACCCCAGTCAAAAGAAGTCTATATGCAAAGACTGGATGAACAGACAGACTAACCTGATGACGTGGTTTATGACGATGGGGTCAGGGGGAAGCAGCAGGTTAGTCAGGCGCTGAGGAATCTCGGAGAACTTCAGCCGAGGGCAGTCAAAAATCTACAATGGAATGAAGTAGCAAGAGAGAGACAAGTTTTTTTTACTTCACATACTCATTTAAAGTTTCATCTAATTCATCCATTTATCCTTACCAATCTGGTAACTAATGAAAATAATTATTTCTTAAAACATATTTACTGCAATACTGAACCGTAAAAATTCAAAGGTTAATCAACACATTATTTTTTCTTCAATTAAATGTGAGCAATATACTCCTGCGTGTTAATTAAAAACTAATTGAATTCTCCAGTCTGATTGGTCAGAAGCTGTTGATTCTTTCACAGCACAGCTTTGTGAACTGGTTTTCACTGGTAATGGTTTTCATTAATGCAGTAATTTAACTACATGATTGTTTCTATAGTAACAACATATTCACAGGTACCTGCCTACTTATAAACAGATTTTAAAAATGATCATTGATATGATGAAGTTTTCTGTGAGAAAATGTTTCATGGAGGGAGTCTCAGATTTCAGCATTTGTTACAGTTTAATTTTATCCATTGCAAAATAAATGAACAAAAAGTTCCTTATAGCTCTGGTTTAAGGGTATAAAAACTACTAAAAATACTAAAAAAATTTTACCAGTTAACCTCAAACATGTTAATGTTTAATGTTATAAATGTTACTGGTATGAACACTGGTGCATGCACAAAAGTATTAAAAACAATTAATACAAGTGTTAGCATTTCTTAAAGTTATTTATAGTGTATGTGGTTTGTTCATATTATAACTTACAAAGGAATCTATACAAAAACAGTACTCAGAATATCTCTTCGGTTAACTCGGGGCCTGAGTGAAATGTAATTCTTTTAGTCACAGTCTTTACCTGCTGAAAGTATTTATCACAGTTGATATACTCTTTGTCGTGGGAGTCCTGCAGCTTGTTGGTTTTGATGTACTGCCACAGGGCCTGGATGATACACGAGCGGGTCTGAGTGTGGATACCCAACAGCCGAGCGAGCCGCGGATCCAACTTAAACTGAGGAGGCTGCGAACAGACGAACACATTTATTATGAATAAACATCGTCTTGGACTGATTTTCTATATAGCAATGAAGAGGCACTATAAATCAAAGCCATAGATGGTGCTAATATGTGAACAGAATGCAAATTTGACCCAAGCTATTTGATAGTTTATACTACAGTCTCACCTGATAATCCAGCATTAACAGCAGAGTACAGCGTACATTGACATCGCCTGGCCTTTTCACCTGGAAGCCGTCAGTCTCCTGAGTGGTGGGAGTGCGATGCCACTAGGATACAAAAAAAACACTCAAAATTCATTTATGCATAAATATAGTCACTGGAAAAAAAACACACATAAGCTTTGTGTTGAAGAAACTATTTTTATAAAATGATGTCATGCCAAATCTATATTAGAATACATTTCTACATAAAACAGTTTTCTTGTCCCTGATCTACATTACGTATGTAAACTATAACCCATGAATGATGTAGTAACTCAGTCAATGCTGTTCTGTTAGCACTTGAATAAATGAAATGAAAAGTAATTATCATCACACTGTTTGGACTGTGTGCAAGGCTGAAGCTTACCTGAGCCCCGCTGCTCAGCAGCTGAAAAGAAAAACACTTGAAGCTCCTTGAGTTTTTTAGGCAGCTACACTCTCTAAGCATGCACCACATGCATCTTACTAACTGCTGTGGCCAATGTTTTATCTGTAGCCTACTATTAAATATTACACATTTATAAGAAGCACGTTAAGCAAATAACAATTTTTATGAAACTCTTATGGGTGATATGTCTGTAAGATCAGTCTATAAATATACATAGAGAAGATGTTGGATTGAGGAGTTTACTGTGTTTGACAGTGTAGGTGTTTCTCTTGGGGATCAAGCTGAAGAGGCATGAGCTCCAGTCAAACACTGCAATGCCTCACAATAATCTATCTCTAAGCATGGCTGTTTTTTTCGTTTACATTTTAGCCAGTTTGCCAAAAGAAAAGTGGGCTACACTACCTACACTATATAGCCAAAAGTATTTGAACAGCTGACTCTCACACCCATATGTACGTCTTCCTTAAACTTTTGCCACACAGTTAGATGCACACAATTGTCTAGAATGTCTTTGCATACTGTAGAGTCACAATTTCCCTTCACTGGCAATAAGTAGATTAAACCTGCATGACATTGTCCCTGTACACAAAGCCAGCTTTATGAAGACATGGTTTGTGAAGGTTGGAGTGGAAGAACTGGAGTGTCCTGAACAGAGCCTTAACCTCAACCTCACTGAACCTTTGGGATGGACTGGAACACCTCCTCACCTGACATCAGTGTCTGATCTCACTAATGCTCTTGTAGCTGAATCAACACAAATCCCCACACCAAAATCTAAGAAACTATATATTTATATATACATAAAAAAGGTTAATCTGGAATAAGATGTACAACAAGCACATATGGGTGTTGTGGTCAGGTGGTCAGGCCACCATCTTTGGCCATATAGTATATTTTGCTATCATTGAGCTGAGATTCAGTCTTGAAATAGATAACAATCCAAAATGGCACTATTACCATGCTGTGTACATGAGCAAATAATTATTGTGAGGTAAAACATGCTAACTTGCACATGTATAAGCTTCAACACCAATCAAAAACCTGTTAACGATCCCCAGTCTGAGGTATATGTTTAGCTAACCACTGGTGTAATAGATACAGTCCAATTTAATTTTTATGTAAAAAAAAAATTCACATTTGTCCTTATTATACAAATGTATTTATTCACAAGTATTCACAATTCATCAGAAAAACTACGCGGCTAGCAAAACATGACAAGAACCGAACAGGAAAATTGAAGTTTTCCAGGCAACTGATTTGAACACCAGGGGGCCAGCAAACATTATGAATGCTGTAATATATTTTCATAAAAACATTTCTGGAAGTTTTACCGAAACTATGAACAGAGGTGAACTAAAATCTGGACTAGAATCTGTCTGATTATTGAGCGCACATCTGTAATTAAATGTGTCAGAGCTACTAAAGTTGAAGGCTTACTGACTACCCATGAACCATGTGCTTACTAGCTATAACATTATTTAACATTAAATTCTATAGAAAAGTAGAGATCCTGTGGAGATTACAGTAGACTGAAAGCTCACCTCCACTAGATGGTTGTCTGGTCCGTATAGATCTTTATCCAGCTCAATCACCAGGCTCTTAAAGAAGGATGAAAACTTTCTTTTCACTTTTCCTGGCTGGAAAGAAGAAAGAAAATGTGTTTTAATGAGCAGTGTGTTCATATGATATATTGCAAATGCATATTTGATCTTTTCCAGTGTAAACCTTAGGCGTGGCGAACTTTTTTTTTTCAACAATGATATCATTCCATTCCAACCAAAGACCAGCGCTACTGTATAAAACTGTCATCGTCGACTACTGTTTCCATTTGTGTGGTTGCAGAGCGCTGTTTTGCTTAAACAGTTGGCTAGACATTCAGGCTTTTTGGCTACTTCTTTTTTGGTAAACCCATCACCCACCTCAGTATCCAAGCAAAACAAGCAACCGCTGGAGCGAATCACTGGCCAACACGGAAACCATATTCGGAGACTAAACAATATACTTGTTTATGGCTGAAAGAACAGGATGAATTTTCCGAACATTATTTTGTTGTTCTTTCCAAGGTAAAACAATATCATACTCCAGTCTGTCTTTGGTGCATGATATAGAGGCAGAAAATGTATTTAAAAAATTTAAGAAAAAGTCATATGGGTCCAATGGTTAATGTTTGCACAGGAGCAGAAGAATGACCTCATTGGTAAGTGGAGCATATTGCAGTGGCGGAAACTTGGAGCCGACCCAAATAATTTTAACCTCACCATGCTAAAACACACATAGCTGCCATTTAAAGGCTATGAGGTCACTCCGACAAGAGCACATGAGCTGCAGCTCTCGGCTCTTTCAGTTCCTCCAGATCGTGTGTTGACATTGGCTCATGGACCTGCATGCAAGTCTGAACAGCTCTACGAGCAGCACTGGAAAGACTACATAGAAAATCCTGGTGTTAACATAAGCTACAGAAAAATGATATATATATATATATATATATATATATGTAAATATTCTCAGAAATAATTCTTCCTCAGAAATTTCTTAGTATAAGCACTGAATAATTTCCCAAAGGTCTATGAGTAAATAAAATAATGGGGATTTGTCAGTCACGTATGAATTTATCATCTCCGTATGTTACATATTTCAAAATAAATACGCCGTCTGACTTGGCGACTGGTATGGGTTTTTTTTTTCAACGACTTTTTTTGGGACAAACAATGGAAACAGCTCTCATTATACATAGGTGTATATCATTACCAGGATTCCTCCCAATACCTCTTGGGAGAGTCTAGCACTATTTATTCCAATAAACAAATCACTTTCTGATCGGAAAAAGGAAAACTGGAAAACATACAGACACCAAAAGTACCAGTTATCACCACTGTAGTCTTTTGACTGGAAACTAAAGCTACAAAAGCAGTATCTTCTAAAGAATTGTTGTTTATGTTTATTTCTAGGTCTATGTGATCATGTGATGCTGTACTCCAGCTTCTTGTCAATGGTTTGACTGAATCTAGCTTCTTCATTCTACGTCCTCTCTTCAAGGCTACATGTTGAGTCCATTCTACTCTACCTTCAGCATCTAGTACAGTTTCGTAGTCATCATCTGGCCTTATATACTGCACAGCCTCATCTTTGTCCAGCTGTGAGACATCCTGCATGTCAAGCCGGATTGTAAATGAACTGGTCAAAATCTGCTTCTGTTCCTCTAAAGAACCATCGATGCCAGCATCTCTGCTATCTAACTTTTTAAATTGGAATTGGGAATTTAACTCCACTAAGGGATATTAAATAGAGCTATTCAGAATCTTTGACTGTGTTTCTGGGCAGATGGAATTATAATAGATAGATTATAAAATAAAAGATTTGCACAAAATCAATTTTTCTCCATCTGAGGAGAATGACCCTCATTCTGCCATTTAATATTTTTCTGAAAAGAGGAACACACACACACCATGCACACACACACACACACCTGAAAGTAACCACAAAAAATGAGACTGGATAGAGGCATGAACCTTGTTTCAATTTTTACTTTTGGTCATTTATTCTCACTTGGTTTGGCCCATATACTCCTGTCTCTTTGTATATATTAGGGAAATAGTCTTCAAAATGTTTTTGTCAGTTTTTCTAACCTACAATGCTACCTGCACCCAAAATCTATTATTTTTCCACCTTATACAGTTTGCACAAAACTGGGAATTAGTTGAAGCATATTTCATATATTCCTATATCCTTATGATTAGGGAGGCAACCACAATTTATATGAACGCAATACTGCTTAGAAAATTAGGGACTTATCTACCAGGTTGTATCTGCACCCTTAAGTTAGCTATCAAAGCACATGGTGTCCCATGGTCTTTAATGGAACTGTGCAAAGAGGTAGATTATCAACAAACAAAGTGTGGAGGTGAGACTCCCCAGATTTAGATCCTGGCTTTGATGCCAAAGCTGCACAGTTCAACCTCGTGTGCATCCACTAATCCTGAATCAATCTGGCCTGCAGGTTCCTGCCATTTTTCTTAACTCCATCTTGGTTCAAGAATTCCCTACTGGTACACAAATCTCAAAAAAAATTAAAACGATTCAGACGATTCAAACGATCTCAGTGTATGCAGCATCGTCCATCTTGCTTTTGAATGATTAACTAATTGCTTAACCTTTATGACGTAGGCTGTAAATGCAGAGGAGCAGCTGAGAAAATAATTGCCATCTGCTGGAAATCACCTCACCCTTTTCCCAGTACTTGCATATAAATGGCAGCTATACGGAGCTCTCAACAGCTGGACTTAATGCTGCTGATGGTATTTCTCTGAATCACAGACACTGTGCTGTTAATGCATTAATGAGCCTTCTGTGAAACTTACTATATTTATGTCTTGCGGTCAACTTCGAACACTTAGAGAGACCTGGCTCTCTCGTTTGATGTACGGAAGCATGGAGGTAACCGGTGTACAACTACAATGTAAAGCTGCTTAAAGAGCTTTATAAAGCTGAGCCTGTTAATGCAGTTCTCAGGAACATCAGTGAATCTACTCAAATTTTTCATGTTTCACTTCCAACTTCAGATTCAGATGGAAGTTTTCATTTCACAGCTCAAGAGAAATGAGTTTGAAGCCAAAACTTGCTGGAGACCCACGAGGACTGGAATGAGAATCTCTATGGGCTCGTCACTAATTACGTTCTTACGTGATTTGCCAATTTTAGTAAACATCTGTACCACACCTGCTACCGGAGTGAAAACGTGTGAATGTATACATGCTTTGTGAACCCACTGACTCACATCGTCAAGTAATTTTCCCTCCACCCGTAGCTCCCAGGATGCAATGCTTCCGTCTGAGTCCTCCGCGTCAGGCTTGGCTGGGTTGAATGTGTTGGAGATGTAGAGTCGCAGTTTGCGCTTTTGCTGTGAACAAAAAATAAAAAATAAAAGTAAAATTAGAAAGGGGCATGGTGCCAACATTTCACACTGCATTGCATTGACACGTATTATTGTTTCTGGGAAGGCTTTAGGGAAGTGGTTGACTTTACCTGAAGCAAATTCACAAGAATTTACATCTCAAAACTTTAAAAAACAAAAGTGCTTTGGTGTATCATTATCCATACGAGTTAAGCGTTTTCTCCAGCAATAATAAAACATATGTCTTAAAAAGAACATTACTCTGTGCCATAAGAGCAGAGTGTATTTATCATGACTAACCTTCATGGGTCGTTTCAGTGCTTCTTGAATGTCCACCCGCTTGCGCATTATGGTTTGGTCCAGTTTGCGCTCAAAGGCCAGCAGGTCCATATAAGCCTGGGACTCTGGGACTAACTCACGAATCTGAGGGGAGAGAATAAAATTCATTATGACATAAAAACCCACTGCATTTATAATGAAACCTTAAATACTCTGTTGACTACTGTGTCCTGATACGATGCAAGAAGCAGAAATGGGAAAATGCCATCAACAACATGCTCATGACTGGGTAGAGATGTCTAATATGAGTTTAAACCCAAAAGTTTCCATCTGGGCAAATACTTCTTCCTTAGTCTCATGGTCAATCGCGCTGCCTTTTCAAATGCGTGTTATCCGTCAGCATGTCTGCCCGCTCCCTCTGTGTGTCAGTCTGGGATTCAAATAAACACTGAAATGATCGCTGCAGTAGTGTTTAATGGTATGCTGTTAAGTGTTTGCTATCTGCCAAGAATCCACAGCAAACCCTCCAGTGCCACATTATCATGCACACACACAGATGGTTCGAGGACGTGTGTGCCAAAAGCTTCACTCCATACTGGGCACAGATCCATGGATTCAGACACTGCACCAATCTCTCTCTCTTTCTCTCTTTTTTCTTTCTCCGGAGACAGGAAGAAAGAAGAGAAGTGAGTACTCGGACTATGAGTAATGCGACTGGCGTCTCTGGTTCTGCCCTGTCTATCTATACAGGTCTGATAAAAACTCCCACTCACACTCACTCACAGGAATGAGTAAGACACAAAGCCGTAACCCATGTGGTCTATCTTTAAAACACACACATATATACACTGACACTCACAGGGTTTTTTTATCGCTCATGTCCCATGGTTGGTTAACCTAATAACAAGATAAAGATTAAAAACAGAGAGTGTATGTAGTGGGGAAACTGAGTGCTACTGCTGGTGAACACACACCTGCACCCTGCTCTGGGAGTTTCAGTCTCCATCACATTATTTGGGTTACAGCTCTCTCCGATACACCTGTGGACTCCTGACTCTCTGCCCTGAATATAAATGTCATTTTAGAGAACACGCCGTCCCTACTTTTAAGTTTGAATCCCATCCAGCCACATGTACACAGCTGGCCCCTAACCCTTATAGTGTCTCTTTCCTGTCACATATCCTGTCACATATTATGTGTCACCTATCACATAACATGTCTCTAAAAAGACATGATCAGCATCACAAAATCATATACGCTGTCTCAGCCACGCTGCACAGCCAAGCATTCCCTTACACACACATGCTCTCTTTCTCTCTCTCTCTCTCTCTCTCTCTCTCACACACACACATACCCAACAGAGATAATGTCAAGATCAGAGAACTCACCCTTTGTGGAAGAATCTTATCAGCCATTTTCCTCCTCTTGGTGCTGCAGAAAAGAGGGAGAAAGAAGAGACAGAGAGAAGGACACAACGAGGAGGGGGGATGAGATGTTACTATGGAGACCGATAGTGTAGCACCCGGGACATCTGCTAAAATTCTAGGGCTGGCCCAGGATGTAAGAATGCTGGCGCTGTGTGTGTATATGTGTGTATATGTGCGTGTGTGTGTGTGTTTGTTAGTGATTCCAGCCCAGATGGTGTCCGCCAACATGGGCAAAGAGATGGCTGGCAGAGCGACACCGACAGCTTCACAACGTGGAACCTGGCAAACATTTCCTGTGCAGGAGTGAAATTAGGTGTGTGTTCATCACTTTACTGGTGTGGATGTATTTGATTCTGCTATCGACATGAGTGCCATCAAACACATTTCCCTCCCTTCCTACTTCCCTACTTCGCTGTGAAAAGTCATTTTAGCACTCCAAATGAAATGCTTCTCTCTTCACTCTATGAGGGTGGGTTCAAAAGACATTCTAAACTACAGCAGAGATAGACAACACACACTCACACACACACACACGCAAACAGGACCATGCTGTGCATTGTCATAAGTGGACCTTTCATTCATTCAGGAGAGCCCTTGTCCTTAAAAAAAAACAAAAACAGTAGAGCAGACTTTCTACCACAAAGTCAGAGAATCACTCAGAACCCACAGCCTTTCCCCAAGGTCTTTGCTTATTTAAAGTAATTTAAAGTGACTCATGGGAACACTGTCGAATACTTGCTACGGGAGATGGGTCAAGTGACGTCAAGTCTGTGTTATAGTTTGGTCTGGAACTACATTTCCCATCATGCCATGCAGCACATCATGCAGATCCATGCATAGACACTCTGAAACAGGATAACCGATGCAATAAAACATTAAAGACTCTTCCTTTTAAAATAAGTCTGAACTCATTTCACTTTAAAATCAGTCTTCAGGGGTGAGGTTCAAAATGCTTGTTAAGGAATACTCAAACCAGTTTGGTGCAAGTGGGTGGGTTGGGGGTTTGGGAGGTTTTAGGGATCAGTAGGGAAGACTTGAGTCATGGGTGGGTTCAAAAAACGCACGAGAATCTATCATGCAGCAGAATCAACTCCTACTTTGATCCGAGTGTGGGATCTGATTGGGCCTCTCTCATGTCCATCTGTCTCCCTGGCATCTCACTGGCTCCAGGAAATCCCACCGGCTTCCTACGAGTCGATGGAATTTGAATGGGACTTGATTAGAAATTACTGACTTTTTTTTTTTTTACGTCTAGGTGAGAAAGCCGTTGAAAGCGTGTGTAGAGTTTAGTGCATTACTGAGGAATGAACAAAAGTAAGCCTACACAACCCAATGAACAAACCTTAACCATAAAAGAAATAAAAAAAAAAAAATTAGCATATAGTTTTCTAGCTGAAATATGTGTAATGATGACCAACCCTTTTCCTTGGATGCATATCTGAGTCTATTATTCTAATAATAGACCTAGTAAATACACAGATCAGCCATAACATTAAACCTACTAATAGGCTGATTATCTCGTTACAATGCACCTGTCAAGATGTGGGATATATTAAGCAGTAAGTGAACAGTCAGGTCTCAAAGTTGATGTGTTGTAAGCAGGAAAAATTGGCAAGTGTTAGGATCTGAGCGGCTTGCTGTGATGGCTAGACATCTACATCAGCGGTATGCAGTGATTAGTACCTACTAAAAGTGGTCCAAGGAAGGACAAGTGACATGGTCATGGACAAGACTCAAGTCTGGTCTGATCCCACAGAAGAGCTACTGTAATGTTCTTTGGCAAAGTTACTCATAATCCTTAAATTTCTCCTCCTTCCAACATATCTACTCTGAGAACTGACTGTTCACTTGCTGCCTAATATATCCCACTCTGTGACATCTGCCACTGTAACGAGATAATCAATGTTATTCACTTCACCCGTCAGTGGTTTTAATGTTGTGGCATTAATTCAGTGGCTCATACACCCACTTCTCAAGCAAAACAACAAATGCAAGATATGCACATAGTCCCAAGATATGCACATGGTCCCACGATATGCACATGGTCCCACAGGGTGCCACAAGCTTTGTATAACACACACACAATCACGTATGGTAGACATAACGGAAAGTCAAAACAGGTGCACTTGGTGTTCATCATCACAAAAAAAACCCCAAACCCCCAAAAAACAAACAGACATCTAGTCCTCAAATTAGTGCAATATGGTTAAAATTAAATAATCGTTGTTATGGTAACACCACAAAGGAAATTCAATTCCTCTGACGCTTTTAGATAAATGCTTTCCTCACACTGTAGCCTAAATGCTGTATAAATACTGTATCTACGTTTAGGCCTGGGGTAAAACCTTTTTTTGCTCACTGTCATGATGGATTCCAACATGGATACTCAAGCAATTGAGCAACATTCACCACGTTTTTACGAGAAGATCCCACAGGAACTGCACTCTCAGCACAGAAGCTCGGAGAGGAGATCACACATTATGACATAATTTCTCAGTGGAACTTCTGTTAGCGGTCAGTGTTATTTTTGAATTCTGTCGTAATGAGTTACCAACACGTCTGAGGGAAATGCGATTGTTTGTGAATATATTCTCTCATTTCCACTATTCTGCTGCTGTTACAATCAATTCAGAATATATTTAATATCAAAATCATTAGCTAGGTTATGCTCCAATGTGTTCCAATTGAACGACAAATACAGCTCTGGAAAAAAATAAAAGACCACTGCCCAAGCTCCAGATTTGAACCCTATTGAAAACCTCTGGAATGTCATCAAGAGGAAGATGATGGTCACAAATCATCAAGTAAAGCTGAGCTGATGCTTTTTTTGTAAAAAGAGTGGTATAAAGTTCCCCAACAGCAATGTGAAAAACTGATGGAGAGCATGGAGCCAAAACGCATGCAAATCGGGGTTATTCCACCAAATACTGATTTCTTAATGTTATTTAGCCAAAGCATTAACACAATTTGTTTACAAATTATTTGCATTTTGTTTTATTTGAGTTATTAAAGCTCTGCAGATACTGCATGATCTTGGGTTATTTTGATGTGTTGTCATTTCCTTTAAATATACACTCTAAATAACAATAGTTATATTTTGGATTTATTTGTTTATTTATTTGGTCTCTTATGTTTTTCCAGAGCTGTATATTCTATCTCAAAATGCATATTCTCCAGTTCCATCTGAGGTATTGGGCATTTGCTCAACACCTGTCAGCCAATCAGAAACACACAGTTGTGGCTGCAACTAGAACGTAGAGGCTGCTAATGCATGCTAATGTTACACAGAAGAGAGTGTGAGTGGATTGATGAAACCGAGCGAGCATAAGTGGGGAATAAGAAGAAGAACAAGTGAGACAGAGTGAGTCAACTAATAAGTAACAGATACCCTGACATGATAAAGTGTAGAAGGCTGGAAACAGCAGTAAACAGTGCTTGGAACATGAAACACAATAGACAGTGTGTTCCAAATCACACACTTATACACTGTTTTGTTAAATAGTATGGATGGTGTGTTCAGGTCCTTGGATGATGCATTTAATCACCAATCTTACACACTTCATGCACTCAACACTTGCAGCTTTGTTGACGTAGAGGAAGAGGGGCGGAGTTACCAGTCGCTGATACTGAAGGAAGAAAAATGAGCAGGACATCTTGCAAATGTTAAAGATCGCTCACATTGTGCTAGTTATTGTTCATTTTAAAAATTCACGGTATTGAAGTTAGTGTCGTTACATTAAATGAATTTGAAATCATTTGTCATTGACTGGGAAATGGCTTATACGTCCTGTTAGAAATAGTAAAAAAAATCAATAGTGTTTTACTTGAGACGTGTAAAATTCATACACGAGATGAATGCATAGTGTATAGTGCGTCATTTGGAAATGTTTCACAAAACACTGTAAACTGATACTGACAAACTGGTGGGATGAAAAGAGTACAGCAATATAACTATGTAGGGATAATAGATTTTATAAATATAATAAGGCTGGTAAAAGACAGTAGTATCGAGTGGGGGACGGTTTTCAATTTAGCTTTGAAAGAAGAGATAAAATGTAATAGAGAGTTCAAGAGTTTGAAGGTCATAAAACTTAATGAGATTTCAGCGAAGGAACAGTGTTTGAAACAGATTTAGAACTAGAGGAGCTAAGTGCACATGTAAGGTTGTAGAGGTGGAGATGAACTATAGACTACAGACTATGTAATGCTTTGAAAGTGGTACGCCTACGTTTATATATTAAATGCAAGGAAAAAACTTGTGGATGATAAAATATATAAATATATCTTATATCAAGTGAACAACTTGTAAAGAACTGATGATTAGACCATCAAAGAAATCAGAACATATAAGAAAGAAAGAAAGAAAGAAAGAAAGAAATCATATATATATATATATATATATATATATATATATATATATATATATATATATATATATATATATATATATATATATATATATACAGCTATTATTATTTTTGGGGAACTAAATATAGATTGGAAATATAGATCGGATTATTGGTATTTAGCAATGGTATTTCATTCATTTCAATTTTGATGGACACAAATAATACCTAACTCATATGGTGTGTTATACTGTGGAAGACATTTCTAGTTTGGCTCAATCTATCCTCTTAGGGAGAAGAGTCACTGAGTCACCCCAGTGCACTGGGAGAAGAGCCCCAGTGCACTGAAGCCGTTTTACCAGCTTGTGGTCACCCAAGACGTATCAAACGAAGAAACAGAACATTTCAGACAGACGTTCTACATCAGTAATGCTTTCATATATCCAGTGACTAACCTATCATCATGGATGTGTTGTTAACTTATAATTTACTTTGTTCGTTATACTTTATAGAAAACTGGTTACCAACAACAGCAGTGAATAATTACATGTTGCATTCCCATCCCTGTCACTAGTATAGATATGAGTATAAAATGGAACAGTGCACCATATGAAAGCCAAGTATGACTATGGTGGTTTACACACTGGTCACAGTTGCTGTGGTCTGAATCGGAGTGTGATTTTTCACAGTCTCCCCGCAGCATAGGCTTGGTTTCAGGCTCATTTGATTCTATTTAACTTTGGTGCGCTTGTATTCATCTAACATCATCACAAACACACATGGAGAATACAACACAGCTCACCATATATATTTTTTTGTTTTTAATTATTCTGGAGGTTTCTCACCTCTCAATAGAAAAAGCTTTTATTTGTCACATATACATTACGGCACAGTGAAATTCTTTCTTCACATATCCCAGCCTTGGAGGTTGGGTTCAGAGCACAGGGTCAGCTACCTGGATACAGCACCCCTGGAGCAGAGAGGGTTAAAGGCCTTGGTAGTGGTGGGGCTTGAACCCCTGATCATCTGGTCAACGACCCAGAGCGTTAACCACTTGAGCCACCACTGCCTCAATGTTCCACTGTCACTCATGATGCATGTGTGCCATTGAAACTAATGAAATCATCGTCAGCTAAAACACATGCACTGGTTAAATGACTTCCTGAACAAGTGCAGACCTGAGTACGAGATTCGTTCACATTCATGGGACTCGCAGCACAGTTCCAGTGCAACTGAATGCACACCACTTCTTGCAGGTAGTCTCGGGTTTAGTATCATGCTGGTCCATATGACGAAGCTTTCACTTATCACTGCTCTGTTTCAGACTAAACGCTAATAGGAAAGCCCTCTAAGAAGACATTTAAGTATTTCTCTGGGGTGAACACTATGCTTATGGGTTATGCATGAGGTTAGCATGAAACTAAGGACTTGTCTCAAGGATAATTCGCAACTTGGTGATGCAGGCAAAGTGAAAATGTCTCATACAGCTACCACTTACCAATCGAAAAAGTGAGTACAGTGTGCATTTTTACTATTATCACAACAGCTTCAGTCACTCACATAAATAAATGAACATCTAGGAGCCTGTGTGAGATGAGGTGTGATTCAAAAGGAAACTAGCTAGCTATGCTAGACACTACGCTAATGAAACATTTACATGGTAACAAAAAAATATTTCCTTTTTACCCACATTCTCATATATTCTCAGACTTTTCAGCCTCAAACAGTCTATTTCCTGCTAGTCGTCTGTGACTGGAAACAACAATAACAAAACCATGACAAAAAGCTAGCTAATCAGCTAGTTGCCTGTGAATAGAACCTGCAGGCATTTATAAATGACTTTTTAAATATAATTTAAAAACACCAAGCAATAATTATCCTTCACCTAATACCTCTCCCCAAAACCTACACCTACTGGATTTATATTGAAAAAATAATTAACTTTATTCCTTCTCAAGATAGGACGCAGGTTAGCATTTTTCAACTCTGTAACAATTTCATCAATGTTATAAATAAGTACAATATAAATCACACTGTTTTTTTGTTTTTTTTTTACTTAAGGTTTTTAGGAGACACAACACTGCGCAGTTTTAGACAAAATGATATGAGCAATATGTGCACACAAAGAAAAATAAAAGACAACCATGTGTGAGATGTTTCAGCTTGTGGCTTTTCGGTCATTCATGCTAGATCCAGCTGTTGTGATAACGTAGCTCAGACTATTGTGACTGCTCAGAGTATACATAAAGCTGCGCTGTGTGTTTTACCAGAACTTGGATATGTAAGTGCTAATAATTAATAAAAAATTAAACAACTTATTACACGATTATTTCCAGGTCACCTGCGCAGACACCACAGTGGTACTCGAATAAGCCTTCACTGACTACCGCTTACAGACCCAGCAACAGCCCCGAGCCGTTGCTGCGGTAACAGCTTACTTCTCTGTTGTCTTGGTAACAGCTTCAAGGCTACAACCAGGCATTAGTAGTCATAGTGACATATCTCAGGGTGTCCCGGATTTATCTGTGGTTTCAGTCAAATGATGTAAGTCATGACACTCACTTCCTGTTTCTGTTCTGTACTGTTTGCTGCTGTTGTTGCTGCTGCTG
Organism: Hemibagrus wyckioides; assembly: GCF_019097595.1. NCBI lineage: Eukaryota > Metazoa > Chordata > Actinopteri > Siluriformes > Bagridae > Hemibagrus > Hemibagrus wyckioides. The sequence goes on from NC_080716.1 coordinate 10,809,113, forward strand.
CTGCTGTTGGATGTGTTGTTGTGAAGGGGCGGGACGTTTGCGGTTGGCCTCCATCGTTGGGTTGTTGAGCCCAGGCCGAACAGCGGAGTTTCCTCCATATGGTGGGCCTGGAGGACCCATTGGCGCCCCCTGATGGGGCATCCGGGGTCCTGATGGCATACCGGGACGCTACAGAGAGGGAAGAAATATGTGATGAGAGACAGCAAGGAAAAAAAAAAGCTAACATTTCTTTCTCTGAGAATAAACATCCTTACAGTGTATTGACTTGAGACTGCAAGATACTGCCTACGTGATACATAAAATGTCAGCGGTATGGTGGTGCAGACTTTGAAACAAGCTACATGTGTTTATGCATCAAATACCTTAGTAGATATGATAAATCCAGGGTTCAGGGCTTCTAAAACTTATCTGCCCCATACTATTACTTAAGAGGTGAAGAGGTTGAGTTGCTGCTATGGATAACCTGAGACTATAAAATAGTTTGTTTGGAGTTGAATGGGTCACATGATTGCATCATTTAAAAATAAAAATACGTCATTGTTTTTTGAATATCTCCATTTTCTCAGTCCAGACTACTACATCTTTTCCAAATTTATCTGCTTAACTATCTCTGTGGATGAAAAAACCAAAACAGAGAAAGAAATGTATTTTCAAAATTCAGCCCCAGTATCGCATTAATGCGTTCCCAATTTCCTTCCTACTAAAATATAAACCTGTCTTTAGCAAAGTTTCCTATAAAAATGCTTTTAGTTAAATGTTCTTGTGTTGAGGGAATGGCTCTCACAGCAGCTGCTACCACCACCCAATGACAATAATCCATGAACTTGTAGCAGATTCCAATAAAAGGCAACTGTCTATCTGTAAAACAAAGCGAGTGCTGTTACCCTGCACAGCTGAACCAATAAAGAACCAAGCGACATAACAAAGTAAAAAGAGTCTTAACACCAATCCACCTGTGTCAGCCACTCACCAAGGAACAGCTGGTGTGTGTGTGTGTGGATCAGTAAAAACGTATGAAATGGTTCACGTCTCAAAAGGTTTTCTTTGTGCAACTGAATTTAGTCTAAATGAATTCCACATATTTGTAAAGACAGGATGTTCAAAGCAGGACTGATTTCCTTCAGAGCTAGTCACTGTTAAAATCCAATACTTTTATGGGATAAAACAAGACGTATATTGGATTTGACCCAGTCATTTGGTCAAGCAAATTTTTTTCCCTTCCTGAATTTTATTGACAGATTCCTGTTACACCCTATTAGCAGCTTGTAACCATAGACTTTGCTGGGGTACGACTACATTAGTAACGAAATCTAACAAAAACAATGTCAAGAGGATTGCAAACTTGACTTCCGCTATAGAGAACCATTAGAGTTAATATATCCGACAACATATAGTCTCCTTTTTCAGCCTTTGTATGGAAAACAAGGTCACCATCGTGCATGCAGTTTTTTGACGTATGAACACTGTCAACTCCAATCCCCTCTTTTCCTTCTCTCAATCTCCACAATATATCATACAACAATATTGTTCTGTGCATCATAGACACACTGCCTGCATTGCTTATGCTTTAAATTTGCACAAATGTATTAGATAATTTTTTTTGCTACAAAACACAAAATCTTCTCTACTTGTATGAGGAGTATTTTTATACAAGCCCAATATGGCATAAAAACTATGACCCTGGCAACCCTGTCATTAACTGTCCTGTCCACTGTTCCTCCCCTGAGCATGAGGCAGCCTGATTTTTGCCTCTGTGGATGTCTATTAGCACTTGTAATTCCCATGTTGTGTAAATAATATCTCTATGGAGCTAGTTGTGTCTAGGTTTTACTGGAAGAATAAAAACAAACAGCTGGAAAACGCTGAGTGACAACAACCAATCGTAACATCTGAGCGTATATGATGAAAGTGCAGTCATAATATTTATAAGAACTTAATAACAGGACTGCATTTGAAATGTCATTTTAGGATGCCATCTCTTTGATTTCAAGATACATCACCTCCCATGAACCGTAAATAGCCACAGAATCACAAGTAGCCCATAAAAACGGCAAGCGACACCTCCTCCAATCAACTCCACCCTCACTAACACCTATTTTACCATTCAAGGCGCTGCTTTGGTGCTACAAGGTGAAGGACTGTTGCTTTCACCTTGTGGCCTTAATGTGGGAAAGGACTGTTCTCTTTAGCTATGCAGGAAGTGTTCCCATTGAACCCTAGGAGTGAAGGAATGTGCTTTGAATGTAAGAACGTCACCCTAATCGCCTGATCTTAAAGCCTGGGTTTGTGCTTTCTGTCATAATGTTAGCATCTCAGTATGTGTGTGTGTGTGAAAGAGTGACTAGGGTGGGTTAAATTGTCTACACTGGAGTGACAACAAGGTGACATGGTGACACTTTTCACAGGAGCCTTTCCTTTGATGACACGCTGGATCCTCTTCCTCTTCCAATCTGTTTCAAAATGTGTTGCTTTGTGCACAGTACAGTGTGTGGGTGAGTGTTTTTTTTCTGGAATCTAGCAAGCTTCTGGACTCTACACTGTTGCAAAATAAGAGCAAATGAAGCAGGGAGGCTTTGGGGATGAGTTGCAAAATGAGACCCAGAGACATACATTGTTTTTTAGTGGCGACAGGAAAATGCAGTAACACATGAGGAACTGAAGCTGGCTACGGTAACTTTAGACGCAAATGAATGTTCTGACCTCCGGAGAAGCATCTAAATGAATATCCATTTCTCATGAAAGCAGCTGGAAGAGTGCAGTAATGTTTTTAGGATCTCTTAGGGACTAACAATGTACCAGCACGATTGTTCACTATGTCACAAACAATAATTATTCTATATAATTTTGTATCAGATGGCGAGGGAATCTGTAGCTCTGCTGATGTTGTCCTTCGCTTCAGCTTACTCCTTTCTCAGTTCTTGCTGTCTGATGGGCAGCTGGTTGTTGCTGTCACTCACGGCTTTGGAACAGGTGTCTGATCTTTCTGGTTACTGCTGTGCTGCTTTTATTATCCATTTCAAAGAAGATCAATGGCCAGACTAAGCTAGGAATAATCCACCGGCTAGCTAAACGGGGAAAATCACAGTTTGGGGCTTTCTGTCAAAAAATCCTCTAATTACTATAGCAAGAGTTTGATCTTTTAGTCCATTTGAATCTAACCCTGTTTTCCACCTCGGTACAGTTCGTTTCCGTTGTCGTATTTCGGACAAACGAATGAAAGGGTGGAAAGTGTGAAACCAAACCAAAGCCAACAGCAAACAAACCATCAATTTCAGTCTTGGGGAAAAACGGACTAACAAGCTCACATTGTGTGTGTATCAGCACCAAAAATGCTTCTCTGCTTTATGCCTCTAAGTCCACTGAGTACGTATTTCAGTGAACATGTGTGTACAATACAGTAGTGACCTTCACAGTGTGTGTTGGATTAAATGTGCGTATCAGTTCTCATCATTATGCTTCATAGAACTGAAATGTGATCTGCCTTAATCCTCAGTTCTTAATGAAAACTGTGCTGTAATGCAGTTCCAGACAATCCACTACTGAATACCAGTACGCTAATCTGGAAATAGCGTTAACTACATAACTCTCTCAGATAAAGGTTCTTTGGACGGCTGATGGTTCTTCTTACATTTTGGAATAGTTTCTATTTGGAACGTTTTTTTAACAAAGAGGAATTTCTCTTTAGTACCTTCTTCTCTTAATATGCACCACTTGTCTTGAGCAAAATTTCCTACATTAACCTACATTATTGAAAACGGTTCAATAATGCACGAATTCAAGCTTCAGTCTAGCAATAAACTGACATTTCAAAAATCACTGATACCCGAGTTGAGACAGGAAGGCAGACGTTGAGGTAAAATGGCTCTATTTCAAATATTTTCTGACTAGTTTGTCAGAAAGCCCCAGTGTGGATTTGAACGTCAGAAAGACTGACAGCATTTGTGCTATCAGTCAACTGAATGACAAGCTACTGCAGATGAATCTAGGCAATAAACAACTCCCAGCCTCCAGCTTGGTCATGTCTCTAGCCTAAGTTCCTGTTTTTGTCATTATTCGGAGAGCTGATGGCTATTTAAACAAACCTTCCAAGTAAAAAAAAAAAAAAGAAAAAAAAAAGTCCTCGCTCATGGTTACATTTCTTTCTGTGCAAATGTAACAGGCTGAATAAATGGAACAAATGTCAAAACTTGAAACTCGGTTTGCTTCAAGCTGAATGTTGCAATGGCACATAAAAAATAAAAAAAAATAATAAAAAAAAACCTTGACAGATCCATAGTAGCTCGCTGGTTTACCTCGGATTGCCTTTATATTGGAGATATGAATGCATTATCTGGAACAGATCATTTGCTCTGAAAAGGATATAATACAGACAGAAGCAGCAGGAGAATTACGTGCCTGAAAGGTCTGTTCCAGACTAGAGGTGTGCAACAAGAAAGTCATGTTTACTTTCACATGGTCAGCACAATAATGTGACCCTGACCCTAATGTAACCATCCTTAGTAACTGCCTGGTCAGGGACGAGGTGGATTACATTACAAGTTTGTTTACATTTTGGGAAATAGAACTAAATTTGTTTGAAAATGATGCAAGCAGGAACACACGCACATACAAAATAACTGTGTGAGCAGGATTAAAAATAAATACAGTCGTTTTGTGACCAATTATGACCTGGAGTACAGTGCCCATGCTGACGGTGCTGGCATATCTACATTTTTTCATGTTTTCAGGGTTCTGGGATTTCCATTAAACCAGCGTCTGTTTTAAGTCTGAATACAGATACGCAGCTTGATATTTGAAGATATCGATATAGTCGGTGTCCCTGTGTTACACCCCTTACGTTATATGTACCAGGGCAAGGATATGACCATCCACAAACCCAAATACAATTGAAATGTATTATCTTTATGCAACAGATAAACATGCCTAAATGTTAACTAAGCTGATTCTAATCATGTACTCTCCCTCCACTTCATGCTTGCCATGCTAGAGTATACACCCGTCATGTGGTCACGGTGCTTTTGTAGTGTTAGTCTTTAGGTCTAAATGAATGGGAAAGCCTGCTAGCAGCAGAGTGAAATGACCCTCAGGTCATCTTTATTTATCCACAGAGTTAAACAGTACAAGCCGGTCTGTCATTAACCAACACACTGTGTGTATCTACTTTGAGAAAGGGAAAGCAAGTGAACAACTTTCCCTGTCTATGATGACTAATACACTAGATAAAAGATTTCCAACAACATCTAGGCAATCGAAACAATGCTGCAGTGACAGGAGGGCATTTTGCTAAGATAAATAGTATAAGATCAAATCAGCCAAGAACACGTACAACCTGAACGAGCAATGATCTACAAGCCACATCATTACTGGACTCCTCAATAAGAGATTTATACTGGAACTAAACAGGCTGCTCTTTTCTATTCATGCTAAATCCTATTCAAATCATCTCTATTGCGAACCTTGGTACGCACACTCTGTTCCTCACCTTGGAAACAAGGCTAAACCTCTGCATTCTTCCAACTCCAAACATTTTCATCCAAAGTGGAGATAACAACAATAGCGGTCCAAATAAATCTGCTTATACGTGTAGGCTCAAATACGGTGGTGTGATTAAAGATCTCAGGAAACGGGCTGGTGAGATCCAGAATAAATGGATGAAGACAAGGAGAGAGCTGTGATAAAGGTGAGAGTGTTGGAGGTGCAAAAAGGTGGATAGCGAGCGCGAGAAGAGGAGAGGTGACGAGACGAGCGGAAACATTTGGCCAGGAAGAATGAGAGCCTCGTCAAGGTTAATTAGTCTGCAGAGACGTATGCGATTGTTTCCATCATTCATCACCCAAACTCAGCTTTTAGTTCTCCTTTCTCCTTACTGCCTGCTGCCTACACACTCAATGGCTTTATTAGACATTCAGGGCCAGAGCTATATTACTATATTAGTATTCTGGCTTGCAAAAAGTAATGGCTGATTAAATAGCACTGGAACTCAACGTAGCAGCTTAGAAGAGTTATTTGCGCTTCTACAAAAGCCTTTAACGGCAAAACCACAACATTGCTGGCAACAGACAACACGCAGAACTTCGCCACACACTAAAATGTAATCACTAAAAGCATCTGAAATCCAACCAAAAAAGGACAAATGAGAACTGTTCCTGTTTCTGCCCGAGGGAAAAAAAAAAGCTGATAGGGTCTGAAACTAAACTGAATGAAAGGCTGTGTATTTTTTTAAATATCGCTTTATTTATCACTTTATCTATTATTTATTGAATAATATGCAAAAATTCAAAGTAAAGTAAAGTGAACATGTGTTACGGCTCTATGAATTTCACATTCAGGCTCATCAGGTCAAATCGGGAATGCCTACAAACAAGCAGTTGAAAGAGAGCTTGGGTTATCTGGGTTCCTACATTCTGATGTTCTTCTCTAGACAAAGCACTAGCTATCATAAATAAACCATTGCACAGTGAAGATGTATGTATGTGAACAAAAGGCACACAGAGTGACTCTGAAATAAGATCTTAGATTTCATTCTGACATGCCATTTGAGAAAGTGATTAAGTTCCATGTGAAGGCGTAAAGAGAAAATCTGGAAACGTGTCAGTTTCTTTGCACGATATGTCAGAATCCGTATGGCAGATCCTTAAATGTTATTCATGCAGCTATTCATGTGGTCAGAGGAGTTAAAATAAGGTCAAGCCCCCATGTAGGCTGAAGGAAAGCGTTGTTCTGAATGGAAACACTCATCATTTCAGCCTCTGCATCCGTCCTTTATTGACTAAAGCCTAGCTCTTGCCTTCCCCCCTTTTTTCTTCACGGCTCCAGCTTACATTTCTGTACACAAATGCATGCTTGCCTCGTTCATTTCCCTTGACTTCCCTTTCTCTGTGCTTTAAAAAGAAAGAGCGGCGTGTAACTGGGAGCCTGAGGACTGGAAATAACCTTCACATGAATGGCTATCCCAGCTATTACACACACATAAACGGCTGTCGCTGCATTCTCACACACACACACATACACACACACACACACACACAGCGTACTCACCACTCCATGGACGAGGAACTCGAACAGTTTGCTCTTGGTGGCTTTGCGTGCCCCTCCAGCCGTCTCCTCCGAAGCCATTTCCCTACAGCTCCACTCTCTGCTCCCTCGCTCTGCCTCTCCTCCGTCTCTCCTCCTATTTCTTTTGTCTTTCCCTCTCTCCCTCAGCTCTCTTCCTCTTCACCCTCCGTTCACCTCCTCGCCCCCCTCCCTCCTCCTCCTCCTACTCCTCCTTCTCCTCCTCCTCCTCCCCTGCTCCTCACTTCCTTCGCTTTGTGCCCTCCTCTCCTTAACTCCTGCTCCTCTCGGGCTCTCCTCCTCTGTTAAGTTGGAACATGCGCTCTCTCATATACAGACACACACTGACACACACTGACACACACACACGCGCACACACTCGTGTTTGGTTGAGTTGTCTTTCAGAAGCCCGGCTCATAGGGAACGTAGGGGGTTGAGAGTTGGGGGTCTTCTAGGGGGGTTCCCGCTGGTCTTCCATGCCTGCCCCAAATACCCCTAATACAACCCCCCACCTCTCCCAACACACACACACGCACACACACAAACACACACACACACACACACTACCTCTCTCACATACACATGCTATCTCAGACTCCTGCAGCTGTTGCATTCCAACAACTATGATAAGGGAACACTGCTGTGGTGTCCTTTACTGCTAGTCAGCTTCTCCCTCCACACACACACACACACACACACACACACACACACACACACACACACACAGAGCCATTTCGTTCATTCAGTTCAATATTTGACTCATTCACATGCTGCTCATTTAAATGAACACTATTCATGGGGAAGACCTGAACTGGAAACAGTTGTTGTTTATAAGATCTGACATATTAAATTAATCCTTATATACAGACCTCAGACCTACACCTCTACCTCTTTTTTAACTTTTATTTTATTTTTTTAAGTTGGGCCCCTGACTCCTTGGTATTCCTCATTTAGTGATGGTACTATAAGCAGCTATAAGGAATAATCCACAATGCAGACGTGCGTTATCACTCAGCAATGGTTTATTTTCTTACAGCAGCACAACCTGGTGCATTTTATTGCTCTTATACCACAGAAATTGGCCAGAAATGTATGAATGAATGACACTTTCTACTCGTCAGGAAAGTTTCCTCAACTCTGAGTTACATACAACATGGCTGCTCACAGCATCAACAGCAATTTTAAACGAATTACGATGCTCGAATAATACATAGCTATATCAGCTTGTTAAATCTACTAACATTGTAGAGTTTGCTCTAGCGAGGAGGTACAATCATACAATCATACATCTCTGATATTAGTGTAAGGTTTGCTTGATTGCTGTTCACAAAAGACAAAAATAGATGTGGATATATGCTTTTTTCCCCAACTTGTAGCTGGAGATGTTGTGGACCGGCCGCCATACTAGTCCCTCTGAATGAGCTGTTACTATAGAAACAATAAACTATTACAAAATGTCCATATGATTTGAATTACAGCCGAAACTAGTCAGAGCTAAAGACATTAACCAGTGCTGTGTGTTCAGTCATTTGGCAAAATAATCAGAAATACGCTAATAATTTGATATTGCCAATAAAATGATTATTTTTTACCCTTTTACTACACCTAATGAGTTGCTAATACTAAGACAGGTCTTCTCAACCGATTTGCAGCTAGTGGCCTCTTTACCTTTGAGATTTATTAGATAAAATACTTATTTTTATTCAAGCACGTTAATGAGAGTTACCAACTCCTATTTTATTTTATTCATCTACTTATTTTATTTTATTTTATCCGTATTATTACATCTAAATGATGCGTCTGGTTTTGAGAAGCTCTCAGTCAAAGGAACCGGAGGTGGGATTTTCAGAGGATGGATGTGATCTGAAGGTGGAATGTGACTAGCAGGAGTTGTTACTATTTAACACTTCTGTGTTGAAAGCTTTACTTGGCTAAAACACGGTGTATCCGTTTCCCCACTCCGGCACTAATATCCATGTGGAACAGAAGAATGAAGAGAAGAGAAGTATGAACACAGAGGAACAGCCAGTGCACAGCCAGTGCTCAGCTCCAGACGCATTCTTCATTGCCCAGTTGCCCATTAACTAGAATGTGTCGACGTTTTAACAATCTTATTGCACCCTTCACACGTCTTCAACCACAGTGAATTATTCATGAGTGCATCTGAATGTTTGAGTGCGGTTAGCATTTTGACTGGTGACGAGAAGCCTCACTGGTGTTAAGTAACGTGCTTTGTAATGACATCAGTCATGAGTAATGATGTAAGTCAGCGTTTCACACACTGAGTAATATTACTACTGTTGCTATTTCACCACCTTTAACTTTTAGACCTATATTCTGCTACTCTAACACCATCTCCCACTACAAACACTCCGCAGTCCCTTAACCTTCAATAACTATTCACCCTGTTATGCTTCAGAACAGTGAAGTACCTAGTCATATGATCATATAGTGTTCATTTACAGTTACTGACTAGCCCATATGTTGCTGTACTCAATTTGTCAGTTTTTCTCTATTCCATCTGTTAATCGCAAAGCAATACCACTGAACAGATGTTATTTAGGTCTCAGTCCATCAGTAACACAAAACTGCTAGAGTATCTAAGTGCTGATATGACTGCTGCAGGCACACCGGCATTGTTGACGTTCTTGCTAGCTAGCAAAACATGGTGATAGCAGTACAGCTGCCTAGTTAATTTAACTCACATCTATTGTGATTCTTTTGAATAATGAATCCATTATTTTTTTAAAGCCCACGTTTAGTTATAGGAACACATTTTTGTCAGTCTAGTGAGACAAAGTTCATGTGTTGAATGGAGTTGTAATATTAGCAAGTAGCTAACTGGATAGCTATACACAGTAACTACTGCATCAATAAACTTCACACAGGCAAAGCAAACAAGCGAAAAAGAAGGGATGTGTGTTATTTTTTCATTCATATTCATTCATAGAAAATTAAAGTTCAAATTACTACCAAACTACCAAAACATTGCTAAAAGAATTTGTCTAAAACCAAATATTAATGAAAAAACATTTTAATGACACTTTTAAGCATTTTGAAACAACTGTATGTAAATTCATTAAACAGACAGAATCTTTCATTTCTATATGTTTTTGGTACACGATATGTCTCCTGATTTAGCTGACTTGAATCATGACGGGGAAAAAATGGATTTATTTTGGAGTTGGTTGAAAAAATGAGTCGTAAAATGATTTTTTATTATATATATATATATCTTTGTTACATCTAACATAACTCTATACTAATGCTTAAAGATGAGACTCATAATAAATCCTAATTATTCTACTAAACAGAAATATATAAGCACAGCACACATTTATATAATACACACGCAAAATCCAGGGTGAAAGAAACTCAGATTGGAAAGTCTTGCTGGGAGAAATGAACGAATTTATCTGCAAGAGGGAGAGATTTGACTCAACAGCTCCATCTTTTGAAAAAGAAACGACTTACAAGGAACACAGCACTGAATCCTCTGCTATAATGCAGATATATAATCAAGGATTTTATCTATTTGCTTACTGTGATAGAGATATATGAATGGAAGACAACAGCAAACATTTTATCATCTTTAAAGTGTAATTCATGTGTACGTAGTACATATATCGGGAGTATAGAATAGTATAAATTCTTAGTTTATCTCCTTTTTATCCCCAAATTTCTTATACTGAGGCTTATATTTTCATAAGCATCGCGTCTTTCCTTTTTTTAATAAGACTATATTAAAGTAAGCATGGTATCATTCATGTGTTAAACTACTGCACTGAATATTCATATAAATATTGTGTATTGTGTATATTGGGTATTGTGTATAGTGTATTATTCATATAGACAGACAGGCAGATAGATAGATAGACAGACAGAGAGTTAGATAGATAGATAGATAGATAGATAGATAGATAGATAGATAGATAGATAGATAGATAGATAGATAGATAGATAGATAGACTGTATGGTAATAACCCGTATTTGTTCAGGTTTATTATCTACATGCGACTCATCTTTGCGGTTTGCATACACTATATTCATTCACTATATGTACATTCATTTATTATTACTCTTTGCTTATCTAACATACTATATTTTATTTTTAGCAGTTTTTCCTGGCATCTGTCTAATTCACGGCTTTGCTCACATTTAGCTGTGTTCATGGAGCATCTGCCATTTTCAAATTCCTTCTAGGTGAAATTTTTCTTGCAAATAAAATACTATATATTCTTAAAAGACCTAGCTCTCTGATATTACAAATAAATCAGCTGATACACAACCACACAATCTAGAGAGCAGAACTGAATGTGCATGAAATGCGTCGTGAGTCTCAGTACCCCTGCCGGTGCCCCTCCGTCTCTCTCTCACCCATTGACTGGAAGGACGAGGGGGTGGGGATTTACAACCCCAGCTGCAGTGCTCCAGCCATCCTGCAGAGGTCTGTACATGAGCTAGTCTAATTCCATGATTTTTTTTAGACCTTTTCAGTAAGAAATGCCCTAAGGGCTAAATTTAAGCAGCAGGCTGCCACTATCCTATAATGGTAATAAGATGATAACCACAGAAGGTAGCATAATACATGAGCATCGATGTTTTTATTCCTGTTGGATATAATGAGATGTAGACCACATGTTCTCAACCCTGGTCCATATATATATATATTAATCTTGGACTTTGTTCATAAGTTTATTATTATTATTATTTATTAATATTATTATTATTATTATTATTATTCATTTTACTTTTAACAACATACAGTATATACACCAATCAAGCATAACATTATGACCACTTGCCTAATATTGTGTTGGTTGTCCTTTTGCTGCCAAATAGCCCTGACCCATCATGCACTGTGTATTCTGACACCTTTCTATCAGAACATTCATTAACTTCTTCAGCAATCTGAGCAACAGTAGCTCGTCTGTTGGATCGGATCACACGGGTCAGCCTTCACTCCCCACGTGCATCAATGATTTTTGGCCAGCCATGATCCTGTCACCTGTTCACCACTGTTCCTTCCTTGGATCACGTTTGATAGATACTGACCACTGCAGACCGGGAACACCCCACAAGAAGTGCAGTTTTGGAGATGCTCTGATCCAGTAGTCTAGCCATCACAATTTGGCCCTTGTCAAACTCGCTCAAATCCTTACGCTTGCCCATTTTTCCTGCTTCTAACACATCAACTTTGAGGACAAAATGTTCACTTGCTGCCTAATATATCCCACCCACTAACAGTGCCATGATGAGGAGATTATCAGTCACATTCACTTCATCTGTAACTGCTCATAATGTTATGCCGGTGTGGTGCAGATTTTCATTCCAATCAAGCAGAAGCTACACCTGATTACACCTGTTTAATCAACTGATCTTGGCTTTCAGTAGATTCAGGTGTAGCTTCTGCTCAGGTGAAATGAAAACCTGCTCCCACACCGACCTTTTGTGGATAAGATTTGACACCCCTGGTCACCCCTGGTGTGTGTGTGTGTGTGTGTGTGTGATTGTGTGGGGTTGGCACCCCATCCATGTTGTTCCCCACCTTAAGCCCTGAGTCCATCTAGGATCTCCCTGCAACTCTGTGTAGGATAAGCACTACAGAAAATGGATGGATGGATATACTTAATGAGTCCAATCAGCTAATTCAAGAGATGATTCCAAAAATGATGTACTTATCATAGTGGCACAGCACTGTCTAAGATTTTCACTTAATTGGAGTCTAGTTATCGCATCAGTTGGGCCTTTTAGTGGACCTTGGTTGATTGGGTCCACTAAAACAGATGGCACTTTTACATTACACTGAAATTTCTTAAAGTAATACATCTTGGGGTCTGGTTGATATTTCCTTAATAATCTGAGACACTTCACTTCTAGAGAATAGTGAGAAATTCCTCAGAATTTTCACCTAAACCCACATCTGGCCACACTTCTGCTTCTCAGTGGGTCAAGCCCAGCATTTCTCTGGTGCTGTAAGCCCCATCTGTGGCAAAATGGAGGTAATGAAGCATTATACAGTACAGCGCAGGTGAAATGCTATATTAGGTCAGATAGTTAAAAGTTCCTAAATTGGATTTTGAACCATTAGGTGGTGAATGGACAGCACAGTGCAACTTGGGCGTTTTCCAGTGTATTACATCACTGCAGAGTTAATGGATGCATTAGGCCTCTTTCACAGTAGGTGATTTTTTTTTCCCATTTACAGAAAACATGTTAACTCTATGGTGCTTTTGTGCAAAAAAAAAAAAGTTAAATACGACACACACTATAACCATAACAACCCCCACTAATATCGGATTTTAGAATAATATCAGATTTAGCATCAGTACTAAAGTTTAAATAAAGACTGAGATGATGAGAAAGCTATTCTCTGGAAGCAAAACACAAAATCAGGAGAATTTGAGCTGCTTGTGTGACTTGACTGTATGCTGCACCAGTTTAAGTGGGACATCACATTGTGTAAAGGTGAATGTTCCCAAAATAACCAAGTTGCTATTTTCAGTTACAATGCAATGTTGGAATACAGGCAAGAACATTTTTTAATCATGTCATAAACCTACTTATATTCACTCATTAACAAGACACTTTGTCCTCCGTGTTAAAGGATTTACTCACTTCTTAAATAACTTTTGGCAATGGCATCTGTTCCGATTAAAGAAATGCTGATGGAAGCATGTTTGAGGATTCCCAATAGACTGGATGTAAAAATATGCTCCAGAGATCAAGGAAAATAGGCAAGCGCCCTTAAGTAGAAGGTATTAATCAGACTAACTACACTAAATTAATAATCATAATAATATAATAATCATTTGAATCAAACCGGGGAACGTCACAACAGATGCAGTAATGAACCCACCAATAAAAACTATATGGCCAAATGTTTGTGGACACCTGATTATCCCAGTCATATGTGGTCCTTCCACAAACTCCAGCCATTATTGTATGGATAATTATGTTCCTGTTTGCTATAGTATTATAGTTTCACTATAGTTTCACTAGCATGACAAGCACATATTTATGGACAAAGCAAGGTCCACAGAGACAAGGTTTGCCGATGTCGGAGTAGAAGAAATCAGGTGTCCTACACAGAGCCCTGATCTCAAGCCACATTTGGGTTGAACTGGAACGCTGACTTCACCCCAGGCCTCCTCACCCAACATCAGTGCCTGATCTCACTAATGCTCTAGTGGCTGAATGAACACAAATCTCCAAGATCTAGTGGAAAACCTTCCCAGAAGAGCGGAGGCTCTTACAGCAACTATGGGGAGCTAAATCTTGACATGATGTTCAACAAGCACAAGTAGGTATGCTGGTCTGATGTCCACAAACGTTTGGCTGTACAGTGTAATTATTATCTAACCTGTTAATACCCAGACAGGAACACATCACTCATTACATATCTGAAGCTAAATAAAAATGTGCCTACACTGAACAAGTTAGCAGAGGAAATGGGACAGACTCTGACAATTATTTAACACAGTTGACTATTAATGCAGCCTCCATTTGTAATAGTTATGAGACTGACTAACTGGTTACGTACACTGTGTGTTGCTGCTTTCCAACATAAAGTCCCTTTCACAAATATTGGAACACCACGGGCCATTTTTTGGTATACAAAGACATGTGGATTTGAGATGAAACAATGAATATGAGACAATATTTCAGCTTCAATATTAAACAGATGTGTTAAATAAATTAGAACATGGCACCTTTGGTGGCAGACCACCCAATTTTTAGGTGAGCAAGATTTGCATGAGTATACCTTGCTTGCAATAACTGCATCAAGAAGGTAACCTCACCACTGACATCAGCAAACTGTTACATTCTTCTTCTATGTTGCTTTTCCTGGCTTATACCACAGCTTCTTTCGGTTGGTGTTTGTTAAGGGGTTTCTCCCTTCAGTCTTCTCTTAAGGAGGTGAAATGCTGTTCACTTGGGTTAAGGTGTGGTGATTGACTTGGTCAGTCTAAAACCTTCCACTCTCCCTCACGGTCTGAAATGCTTTGGTGAGCTGATGGTGTGTTTTGAAGCATTGTCTTGCTGCCTGATGAAGTTCTAACCAAATAGACTGGATGTATTTCTGTACAAATTGGCAGACAGAATGTTTCTATAGACTTCTGAATTCATTCTGCTAATAGTATCATCAGTTGCAAGCATTAGCTATGAAACTACCACCACCATGCTTTACCCATGAGCTTGAATGTTTTGGATTTTGAACAGATCTTTGGATCTTGGATCTTTCTCCACACTTGACTTGAGTGACTTGCTTTCCTCCCATCGACGGTTCTCTGGTCTTCATGTTGGTTTATCCTTTTGAACAACAAATGCAGTAGACATTCAGAGCTATTAATTGTTTTAAATGACCAATCTAACAGGACACACCCAGATTACAGGTAAGACCTGACAGTCATATGAAAAATGGGTGGGTTCCAACAAATGGTGCCAAGTTGTTTTAACATCTAGATGTAAATATCAAAGAACTAAATCTGACCTATCTTATAATCTCAAATCCAAATGTCTTAAAAAAGAAAAACAAAAGGATTAGCGTTGATGTTCCAATACTTTTGAAGGGGGTTGTATACTGTATGGTGCAAAAAATCTTAGACACGCTATTTTATTAAATAGTAATTCGGTCACTAAAATTGCACTTTATTCACAATCGTCATACTGTATTTAGATAATTTTCCCTTTTCTAGCTGTACTGTTAAATTCTTTTTAATTGTAATTCTTGGTCTATTTTTATTCTATTTTTATGACACGGACAATCTAAAAAAGCATTTCAAGCGTCATCGGGCATCAAGGCAGGATACACCCTAGACGGAGTGCCAACCCATTGCGGGGCATCATCATGTAATATATTACATAATAAACCACTTTTTGAACAAGAATGTTTCCTTTGGTTATTAGGTATTACCTGAAAAAAAAAAAGTAGAAGCAAGACACCAGAAAAACATGCTTCCTGGTTACACAATTGCTCAATATGACCATATAGTACACAGTTATAGAAGGGAAATTATTTATGATCACATTCTCCGGTGTCATCAAAGATGAGGATGGCTTCCCTTCGGAGTCCGGTTTTCTAACTCACATCCTATCAGGGAGTTTTTCCTCACCACTCTCACCTCAGGCTTGCTTATTAGGCATAAATTGATAAATTTATACATTTAAAATGAATAGATTTTCGTTAAACTGCTTTGTGATAATATCCACTGTTAAAAGTGCAATACAAATAAAACTAAATTGACCTGAAGATGCTTAGAAAAACCTAGTATTCTCATAAAATGATGAGCACTGATACATTTTAAAAAGTGGTGCCATGCCAAATATTGACTTTGTTTAATTTAATGCTGTTTAATTTCTGCTTTTTATGCTCCTTACAGCCAGAACTGGATGTTTCATCTGCACCTTTATGAACTAAACCTCCTTTCAAAGCAATTCGAGATTCCTCTGTCCTTCAGCTCTGTCTCGGCCGAAATCCTTCAGCACTGCTCTCTGACTGGAATCTGATCAGCATCACACAAAGCGAATCCAGATTTTCTATTAAAACGCTGTCGTTTATAGTACAGTATTTTTTCTGTGTGGAAAAAAAAGCACTAGTGTCTGTATACAGTGAGCATGCAAGTGTTCGCACTGTGTGTTGAAAGGTCAGCCTGGATCTTTATAGATTAACGATAAATCACTCTGCTGACGCCATTCCACCTCTATCTCGCTCTCTTTTTCTGGGCAGGGTGGATGAATGGGATATTGAGTGTTTCCGCTCGTAAAAATGGGTCAGCCACAGCGAAAGCCAGACAGTCTGTCTCAGAAGCGATCAACAAGCTGTGGTGCAAGTGGAAGCCAGTCTCCCCTCCCAAACCGCACTGTAAGGCTAGATCAGCAGCCCTCCCCACTCATAACACAGCTCTTAACGGCGCCGGTGGGAAATTATCCCATGCGTTCAGTCGGCCTGCTGTGAACAAATTGTGGGCTGTTTATTTATTGTTTCTTTTGCACGCTCTAAATAAAATCATCATATAATTATACATTACAAAAAAATCTCTCTACATTACACCTAGTCTGTACTGCACTCAGGCTCAAGTCAATACAGATCTATGTTCAATGTGGCTCACTGAAACCACACTGGTGTGAATAAATATTTCGCAGCACCGTGTTGTCCGAGAAGGTTATACAGTAGGCTTCAAAATTATTGGCACCCTTGATAAGGATGGGTATGGAAAAAAAAGGTATTTGTGGTTAATTAGATTAATCTTAATATTAATGCTGCAAATATAATCTAACAATCTAACTGAAGTAAATTTATTCTACACTGAAAAAAGATTTACTTAAAAATAAAGTGATTTCATTGCATCTGCTAAACTTGAACAAGTTACTAATTAGTAGATTGAATGATGTAAAATGTGTGTGATCAGATCACGTAGTATTAAAGTAAACCAATTACACTGAGAAATCTTATGAGGATCTTGAGACTGATGGGAAATATATCTATAGTGTTAAATATGGGCAAATAAAAACATACATGGTAGAATAACACAGTGGCAATGTGTCTGATGCAAAATGCCAGCATTGTGGCTTTGATTCTCAGCTCAGTAATTTTATTCAGGGTTTTTTTTATATTATTTATAAATATTTGTGTTAATGTGACTCAGTTCAATCACACGGAACCGATGTACACACTTAAATTAAACTCATTGAATTTCTATAATTCATACGTGTACATAAGTTTCCAGGCGGCACAGTGGGTTAGTGGTTAGCACGTTTGCCTCACTCCTCCAGCCTCCTGGGTTCCCGTTCATGTTGTCCCTGTGCTTGGTGGGTTTCTTCTGGGTGCTCCGGTTTCCTCCCACAGTCCAAAGACATGCTTCTAGGCTTGGAGTCTAGGCTTCTTGATTGGAGTCTCTAAATTGCCCGTAGTGTGTGATTGTGTGAGTCAATGAGTGTGTGTGTGTATGCCCAGTAATGGGTTGGCACTCCATCCAGGGTGTGTCCTGCCTTGATGCCCGATGACGCCTGAGATAGGCACAGGCTCCCGGTGACCCGAGGATAGATCGGATAAGTGGTACAGACATCAGTTTGGTTGAATTGAGTTAAATTAACAATTATTTTTTGTGCATCCAGCATGATTTGAGTCACATTAACACAACATGAATTCATATCAGAAAATTGTTAAAAAAAAAAAAGCTTGTTGAATTTACTCAATTCGGTCACATGTAACGCATTCGAATGAAATAAATTCAAGTGAGCTTTATTTACAGTGTTAAAAATGATCTAAACAATATTTATTTAACAAACCTTTCTTTTATTTTATATTTTATTTATTTTAACAATATTTTTCTAGCATACTTATCGGCAATCCTGATACGTAGCTGAAATATGTTCCAATTCTATTTTACTCTATTCTCACCTGAGCCCTTAGAAACTGTCAGTGGCTATTACTAGGACACAGAGGTTGAATTCCTTTAGGCTTTCATCAACATGGGGCAGATTACAGAATACACAAAAGAAAAAAGTTAACATTCACAAATTGTGTAGAAACAATTAATGTCCGCCGCTAGGGTAACAATTAAGAGGTCTAAAACGATCAGAGCTGTGAGGAACCTGTCTGGAAGAGGATGCAAGGGTATTTCACCTTTCAGGAAGATGGTTACGAGGCAAAAACTCCTACAAGGAACACGAGTGAGGTTTTTGGCATTAGGCAGACACCCTTACCAAGAGCAACTGCCCAGCAGTGGCAGCTTTGTTGGACATAGGATTCGACCCCACAACCTTCCAATCAGTAGTCCAACACCTTAACAACTAAGCTGCCACTTTCTCCACATTTACAAAGAATGGTGCATTTTGTGTTAAACAAAGTACACAAATCTACAAATCTACCATAAACAACGGCACCTACTGGAGCTCTGATTAGATTATTATATTATGTAGAATCTGTGATGTTATGAAGCTGTTTTTACTCCAAAGGCCCTGGGAACCATGTGTCGTGAACTCCATGAAGCACCAGGAGGTTTTAAACTCAAAAATCTAGCTTCCTCTGCCAAGACGCAATAATAACAGGGCTGTGGTTGGAGCTTTCAGCAGGACAGTGATCCAAAAGATACATCCAAATCCGCACAAAACAGGGTTCAATGACCACACAATCAAGCTTTTGACATGGGCATTCCAGTCCCCTGACCTAAACCCCTGTAAAAACCTGTGGGAAAAGCTGAAGATGAGTGAGGATCTGGAAAGATTTTGTATTGAAGAGTTTCTCAGATTCCTTGCTCTGTATTTTCCAATCTATTCAAGCATTATGGGAGAAGACTGAGTGCTGTTACGTGGCAAAGGGAATTTTTTTATTCATAAAGTAATACAGAGGTGACAATAACACTGACACTTTACTTCAATTAAAGGTTTGATTTCGCTCATTTTCATTGTGATGAATCTAATTATCCTTATTTTCACAACGTCTTTCACCCATTTTCACCAAAGGTGCCAATTACTACCCCGCTGACTGCCTGCATATGAATTGCAATGCTTTTCTAGTTACTCATGCATTTTTATAATTTATTTTTGTAGGTAATAGTACAAAACACCCGTGTAATAGAATATACTAGTGAAATTTCCTAGTAATAAGTGTTTGTTATATATTTAAAGAATGTCATTGATGTCTATGGGAGACCTGCGACTCTTGAAATACATTAACAGCTTGTAAGTACACTGCAAAAAAAAAAAAAATCTGTACTGACGGAAGTTTCCAGGCTTACAAAGACTGGCTTTTCTCTCAAGCTGCCAAAACATTCCAGGCCAGCTAAATACGGAAGTTTAGTATTGTCCACCTCTCTCTCAAAGGAACCTCAGACACAAAAGCCGAGCCTGTTCATTGTAGCGACCCTGTATACGAAGTTCACTCATTCCAGTGGAGAGGAAGAAAATAAATAAACAAATAAATAAAACACTACGTCGAATCGAAAAACCAGGATTCAGGAGACCTGCAGTGTGATCTGTCTTTTTATGAACAAAAATGCACCTTCATTTTCCAAGACACATTCTAACAAATGGCAAAAAAAAAAAAAAAAAAACCTGAATGAAAAGACATTTCAGCAGCAACAAAGAGCTCTGAGAAGAAAGCCACTTTAATTTCTCACCGTTTGGAAGCCTAGACTGATCCTCTTGGAAGCCTTACTAAAAAATAGAAAGAAAAGAAAAAAGCGTATTCAATAACCAGCTCTCGGCTGTGCCTACCCTCTCACTAAGCCTTCTTAAAGCACTTGAGGTGTGAAAGAGAAAAAAAAAAAAAACGTGGGTCCTTGAATACTAATGAGACGTTTTCTTTTATTTCTTTTTCCTCCATGGCCTGCCTAACTGACAGATTGGGAGGCAGTGAGGCAAACCGCTGTGATCCTTTTCAGGTGTTGCTGGCCCCTTTGGGACTGGCTCTGAAAAATACACAAAGCCCTGAACTCAGAGAAGCTTCTGGGACTGGATACAGCAGACCTGGGCTTTCTTTCACATCAGCTTGCCCTGGAACAATTGTGCAAGGCTGCCCGTAGTACAGGCTGAAGGCTGAATGGCTATACAAAGTCAGGTTCAAGTGTGTCACACTACGCTGCTTACAAGATTATGAGAATGATTTGTTTATTCCACCATTTTGTCTCACGTTATGTTAGAATTGCTTGTACAGAGCTATTTTCTATTTGCAAACTCAGTTCCTGGTTGTTATACTTCAAAGTGTGGGATAAAAGAAGCGTATGAAATATCATACAGTGCCGATATTTGCCTCATATACTCACCAGACACTTTATGACAAACACTCAGCCAATCACAAAGCATTGAACAGCTTATAGATACAAGAGCTGTTCACATCAAACATCACAATAAGGAAAAAGTTTGACTAGGGCATGGTTGTTGGTGCCAGATGGTTTGAGTATTTCAGAAATTTTGCAACAGTCTGTAGAGCTTTTACAGAATAGTGTGAAATGTTGGGATATGGTAGCTTAGTGGTTACGGTGTTGGACTACTGCTCAGAATGTTGTAAGCTGAAATCCCAGATCTGCCAAACTGCCACTTCTGGGCCCCAGAGCTAGGCCCTCAACTGCTCAGTTAAATAAAATGTAAGTTGCTCTGGACAAGGGCGTCTGCCAAGTGCCACAACGTGTGAAAAGCAAGTTCAGATTTGAATAGCCAGACTGCTGTACACGGATAGAAACTACAGCAACTCATATAACCACTCTATACAACCGTGATGATCAGAAAAGCATCTAGAGAAGATCTGACAGCCATGAACAGAAATCTAAAGCCACAATATGCATTGGCTCAGTGCACAGTTCTTGAAAGAACGTTTTTTTATTTATTTTTTTCCCATTCTGAGATTTGATGTGAACTGAAGCTCCTGAGCTGTATCTGCATGATGTGATGCATTGTGCTGCTGCCACATTCAGCTGGCTGGACAGCTGCGTAAATGAGCAGGGGTTCCTATTAAAATGGCCAGTGAGTGTGTATGAATTTGTAAAAATTATTATTTTTTTTTAATCATGTAAAATAGTGTGGATGATGAAATTCTTTGCAAAAACCCCCCACTAGATTAAAGTTTCCTTATGATACTTGGAGCACATAATAAAATATTAATGATTTTCACAGGGGAGTGGCGAGGCAAAAGAAACCAAACCTGGAATAAACTGGAACAATAGCTGAACAAGATGATCTAAGCTTGCTGGAATCTAGCATGTACTCATAAGCACCTCTATTATAACTTATTACAGAAACGTTCTGCTTGTATGAGGAGCAAAGAAATGTGAGCTGCACATTATCAGTTTTCTAAAAGCCGAGAATGAAGACAGTATTGGCTCCATAATTCAGTGCATGAAGAGCTCAATACGCTCGCTGTCTCTTTAACCTGCAGAAGCAGTGCAGGCGCCACACATTCCACTGAGGTTATTAGATGTAAATAAAAAAAAGAAGCTCAAATAGAATCGAAATAGAATAGAAAAGTGTGGAGTCTAATACATATTGATCACAAAAATTTGCTTCCTGCCTCATTTTTTAGTACAACATGAATTAGACTGAGCAAAATCGTAGCTGCTGGGATCAGCCATAACATTAAAACCACTGACTATCTCGTTACAGTGGCAGGGATATATTATGCTGCAAGTAAACAGTCAGGTCTCACAGATGTGTTGCAAGCAGGAAAAATGGGCAAGTGTAAAGATCTGAGCGACTTTGACAAGAGCCAAATTGTGATAGCAAGATGACTGGATCCAAAACAACAGATCTTGTGAGGTGTTCCTGGTATGCTGTGATTAGTGGTCCAAGGAAGGACAACTGGTGAACTGGTGAGCACCCAAGACTTGCTGATGCATATGGGAAGCAAAAGGTTAGCCCGTGTAGTCCGATCCCACAGAAGAGCACAAATTGCTGACAAGGTTAATGTTGTCTATGATAGAAAGGAGTCAGAAGACTCAGTGCATCACACTTTGCTGTGTATGCGGCTGCGTAGCTGCAGACTGGTCTGAGTGCCAATGCTGATTCCTGTCCACCAACAAAAGCACCTACAATGAGAGCATCAGAACTGGACCACGGAGGAAAGAGTGGAAGAAGGTGGCCTGGTCTGATCACATTAACTTTAACATTTTCATGTGGACGACTGGGTGTGTGTGCATTACATACTTGGGGAAGAGGTGGTACCAGGATGCACTATGGGTCCAAACTATAGTTACCTTGGGTCCTGGCATTCATGTGGATGTTACTCTGACAAATAGCACCTACCGAAACATTGTTTCCGACCAAGTACACACCTTTCATGACGACATAATATTTCCTAATGGCAGTGTCCTCTTTCAGCAGGATAATGCTCCCTGACACACTGCAAACACTGATCAGGAATGGTTTGAGAAACATGACAAAGAGTTCAAGGTGTTGACTGGACCTCCAGATTCATCAGATTTCAATCTGATCAAGCATCTGCTTGACAAACAAGTCTGATCTATGGAGGAACCACCTCATAACTTACAAGTTATAAAAGATCTGTTAACAAGCTCTTGGTGCCAGATACCACAGCACGTCTTGTGTCTTGATGGACCGGAGCTGTTTTGGTGGCACACGGTGGACCTGCACAATATTAAGCAGGTGTTTTTAATGTTATGGCTGATTGATATATGACAGGAACATATATTTTGCTTCTAAACATCATGTTTTTAAAATAAACAAATAAATAAAAGACTGACTATAGATTGTTGTAATTATCCATGCATTATGTGCATGGTCTTGCCATAAAAATCTCTTTCCATTGTTTCAGGCACCACACATTCCTGCAAAGCACTCTCGCAGAAGATTTCAATCTAGCCTATTCAGCTTTCTGATGAGATGTTACACCAGAGACACACTACTTCTACACTACAACCCTAAAGCCACGATTCGTGATTCAACATGACATGCTGTCTTTCAGCGTTCTCTTATGGCTATAGATTTGCACTTTTCAGGGCAAAACTGTGTAATGACCGGAACATTCCATCAGCACTGCCAACTCAGTTCAGGGGGAAAGTAGCTAATGCGTGCTGAAAAAGTCACTAGAAGTCTCCAGACGAAGTCATTCACAAATTTGCATTTTCATTTAATTGCCATGCTCATTTGCATAGCAAAATGAGTTACATGAAGGAATACGATTTCGTGAAGACCCTTAAGAGAACGGAATACAGTGTTATTAGAATAGAAAATATACCTATTTCTATCAAGAATATAGTAATACATGGAGCAGAGTAGGTTGTAATAGACACAAAGGAAAATGGTTAAGTATGGAATCGTGTGCTTTTATTATTGGTAAATAGCCAAGAAGGGAGTTTAAAACAAAGAGCACAGAGGTACACGGGTGGGGAAAACAATCAGTGATTAGTAGATTGGAACGTCGGCTTGTGCAAGTGCAACTCAATCAGGCTTAACACACTGGCGAGCGATCCTGCTCTTTTATCCTCTATATGATAATGTCAGCTCAAAATGTCGCAAGATATGTTACTTTTCTAAAATGAAGTCACCATAGTGGTCATATGAAAGTCTGTTGACCGTGCCGGACCAACATGACATTTTTTATATCTATATCTCAAATACAAATCAATAGACCATTAAATCAGTGTGAATTCCACTATCACTGCTATACCAATCACACCAATCACCAGTTACACCACTAGTATTAGTATCATAGCTCACTTTTAGCCATTGAGAACTACTCAGATATGTTTTTTACCCCTCAAACTGAAGAGAAGTCAAACTGACCAAAAGTTTATGGACACCTGATGATCACACTCGTGCTTGCTGCACATTCAATTCCAGATTTTGTCTCTCCTTTACTGTTATACTAAGCGCCACTGTTCTAGGAAGGCTTTCCACTAGATTTTGGAACAGAGCTGTGGGGATTTGTGTTCATTCAGCTACAAGTGCATTAATGAGATCAGGCAGTGATGTCAGGTGAGGAGATCTGGGATGCAGTCAGTGTTGCAGTTTATAACAAATGTGGGGTTGAATTCAGGACACTTAAGTTCTTCCATTCCAGCCTTCACAAACCATGTCTTCATGGAGCTGGCTTTGTGCACAGGGGCACTGACATGCTGGAACAGATTTGAGCTTCCAGTGAAGGGACTTTGTAATGCGACAGCATACAGAAACATTCAATACAAGTGTGTGCTTCCAACAGTTTGGGGAGAAACCACATACGGCTGTGATGAGGTATGTGGTAGCTTAGTGGTTAAGGTGTTGGACTAATGATCAGAGAGTTGTGAGTTCATCCACCACTGGGCCCCTGAGCAAGGCCCTTGAATATTAATTGCTCAGTTGTATACAATGAGATAAAAATGTACGTTGCTCTAGATAAGGGTGTCTGCCAAATGCTATAAATGTAATATGATCATGTGTCCACATGTTTTTTTGGCCATGTAGTATATCTCATGCTAATGTTTACTTTGGGTTTGCTGCCAAAATAAAAAAATGCAAAAAACCTACCTAAATCATATATTTTATTTATTTATCTTAGTCTAAGCAATCTAATGGAATTTTTTAAATCCTGCTAGAAACTATCACGAGGACGGGGTTTCTCTGAACTGAAATAAGAGACGAAACTATTTCAGCGGTCTAGGAGGCAAACAGACAGACGTACAGCAGACATCAGCAGTTACATCTGACCATTTTAGCTGGTGTGTGTTAATTTGGATCAACTCTGCTGGAAAATCCTGCTATCTGTGCCAGTAGAAAGAAAACACAGCTTGTGAATGATCAGAAAAGTCAAACATCTCTGATCAATTCAATCAAATTAAAAATAATAAAATAAATAAAGGAGGGTGGAAAAGAAGTGTTCTACCATCTTGACCAGCTCTCGGCCTGCATTCTGGCAGCTGGTCAGACTGAGCTGGATTTTTTTTTCTTTTTTCAGCAGTTATATAAGCACCATAAATGTAGGGATTTTGCAGTTCTCGAGCCTGAGATGAAGACAGAGCAGCAGTGTACTGACTAAATAATACCAACAACACTAGCAGCCCTTGCGTGTTTATTAGTGTTTAGGAGAGAACGCACAGGTGGTCAGGCCTGTTGCACACATGGCAAAAATCCCTTGGCGCTGGAATTGCAAATATCCTTAGCGTATCCTTAGTGTTCGGACATTTGTAACAGGCACGCGCAGGTCTGAAAAGTTCCGAATGGTTAACGTTAGGGGCAAGAAGGCGGGGTAAGCGCGCGCACCTCGTATATTTTAACGACTCCATCCGTATGAAACGCATGAAACTGTCCTTGTTTTTTTTTTTTTTTTTTTTTTTCTCTCCCTCGCTCTTCTCGTTTCATTTTCAACACGGAACACAGTGTCCAAATGAGGCATGCACGTGCGTGTTAGCGGTGAAGGCTGAAGCACTTGACACCTCCTGATGATGCAGAAGACCTAATGAGGGAAGGGATGCAGAAGGGTTCCACATAATGCACTATACATGATATTACTGTATGCCTGCTATAGCCTGCGATTTAAGCCTTCCAGGCTAGAGACAAGCCGCAGAGCTGCTCTACATTCCAGTTTACTCTAGCCTAATTTACACACAACACCGGATTAGGGATGAATCATAACCCACACCTTTTATACAGTGCAACCTTACTCGAAACGTCTCCTTGGACTCGTTTTCTTTATGTAGCTTCGCTTTCTCTCTCTCTCCATTTTTAATCTCAGAAACTAGATCCAGTGGAAAAAAAAAAAAAACTCAGCAGCGCACTGATCTGGCAAAGCGCCGCGGGGATCGGCGTGGGCACACACACACACACACACATACACTTTCCATTGTGGACAACAGGCATGACACAATTTCTGCTTATGATCTAGAAAAAGCATATAAACAGTCTATTTGCGCGTTATAACGATGATGCGTTTCCTACCTTCCTTTCCATGGCAGTGATGGCTGTAGCGAAACTGCGGCGATATGAGAAGCGACTGAGTGTATGAGTGAGTGAGTCTGTGTGTGTGTGTGTGTGTGTGTAAAGCGCGCTCTTGCTTCCGGAGCTTTTCTCGCGCTGTAACCGAGTGAGCGCGCGAGCACAGCGGATACACTGAAGCGCGGAGCAACCTGAAAAGCTAAAGCGCACGCGCGCCGCCGCTTACAGGCGGTTTAACGCCAAAAAAAAAAAAAAAAGGGGGAAAAAATGTACATGTAACAACATGCACACATTATAGTTACAGTTTATATAGCTATGCGCTCCAGGAACATTATTCTAAAATATAGATGCATTCCTCTTTAAAACAGTAAATAAATTAAATGTTATTGGCAAGACTTAAGGCTACATACACCCCGAGGCTATATGAACTCAATAACCGTCTTCTCGTCATTAGGAAAAAAAAATTATATTAGTTTTCTCGTGATCTCCAGGAATTCCTGTCATTTTTCTTTCTTTCTTTCTTTCTTTCTTTCTTTCTTTCTTTCTTTCTTTCTTTCTTTCTTTCTATATGCAAGAACATCTCGAGAAAATGAAATTTCGTGTAATTAAACAGCGAAATAAATTGGAATAATTAGTCAACTTTATTGCCATTGCGCATGCGTACAAGGCAACGAAACGCAGTGAGCGTCTTACCAGAAGTGCCAAGCAGTAGTGAAGTATAAACATATGTACAGATATACAGACAAGATAGATAGATAGATTTACACCGATCAGGCATAACATTATGAACACTGAGAGGTGACGTGAATAACACTGATGATCTCCTCATCATGGCACCTGTTAGTGGGTGGGATATATTAGGCAGCAAGTGAACATTTTGTCCTCAAAGTTGATGTGTTAGAAACAGGAAAAATGGACAAGCGTAAGGATTTGAGCGAGTTTGACAAGGACCAAATTGTGATGGCTAGACCACTGGATCAGAGCATCTCCAAAACTGCAGCTCTTGTGGGGTGTTCCCGGTCTGCAGTGGTCAGTATCTATCAAAAGTGTTCCAAGGAAGGAACAGTGGTGAACTGGCAACAGGGCCATGGGGGCCAACACAATATTAGGCAGGTGGTCATAATGTTATGCCTGATCTGTATATTACACTGTATATTCTGTATGTTCATATACATGCATTCTCTGTACATTCGTACATAGATTATATATACCAATCAGGCATAACATTATGACCACTTGCCTAATATTGTGTTGGTCCCCCTTTTGCTGGCAAAACAGCCCTGACCTGTTGAGGCATGGACTCCTCTAGATCCCTGAATGTGTCCTGTGGTATCTGGCACCAAGATGTTAGCAGCAGATCCTTTAAGTCCTGTAACTTGTGAGGTGGGCAGACCAGGAACACCCCACAAGAGCTGCAGTTATGGAGATGCTCTGATCCAGTGGTCTAGCCATCACAATTTGGCTCTTCATCAAACTCACTCAAATCCTTACGCTTGTCCATTTCTCCTGCTTCTAACACATCAACTTTGAGGACAAAATGTTCACTTGCTGCCTAATATATCCCACCCACTAACAGGTGCCATGATGAGGAGATAATCAGTCTTATTCACTTCACCTGTCACTGCTCATAATGTTATGGCTGATCTGTGTATATAGGCCTCTTGTGCATTACATAACATATGATTAATATGTCCTGGTCTGATGCAAGTACGCCCTGAATACAAACATGCTTAAGTACTTGATTATGTATGTTATTTCAGTGATAAATTCCAGTTGAAGGCTTTGTAAGCATTTTCAGGGTTCTTCTACGTATGTGATCTGTAAAGTGCTATTGCAGCTGTAGTGTTTTATTCCCAGTAAGGAGCCACACCAGAGTCTGTGTTTATTTAATCGATCTTGATCTTGGTCTTCTGTTTTGCTGGAATGAAACTTAGCAGCCACCCAGCCCTGTGTGGATAAGATAAGAAGGCTGAAAAGTTGTTGTCTCCTCATCCCAGGCAACTTTGCTTTTTCAGAAATTTAAAGAATAATAATAGCATTGTTTTTCTGAAAGTTTTAAGATTTGATATGTGAAAACATTTGCACATACACTTCAAGCTGAATCCCCATAAGGTCCTGACACACTTGCTTTAAAATATTCTGGACCTGTGAAGTTGATCCTGATGCTCTTGTTCTGCTTGGAAATTCTGTACATGTTACTCACCCTCTCTAGCTTGTATAATCTTACCTGGATACTGTAGATCTGCACCTAAAAGCTGCTGCTTTAATCATAAAGACTGTCCCAGCACTGCAATTCACAAAATACTCACACTGAACATCCTTTAACACACTTAATACCGGTTGTCTTTATCATTTAACAACTATTAAGATTCATAATCTAACCATCTGACGTCATATGGTAGTGGATGGGATCCCTTTTGGGTCTGGTTTCTCAATGGTTCATTCCTTCATTGTCAGCATCACCCACTTGGTTGTTTATCAAAGATTTCAAGCCCCAGCACTGCCAAGTTGCCACTGTTGGGCCCTTGAGCAAGGCCCTTAACCCTCTCTGCTCCAGGGGCGCCGTATCATGGCTGACCCTGCGCTCTGACCCCAACCTCCAAGGATGGGATATGCGAAGAAAGAATTTCACTGTGCTGTAATGTATATGTGACAAATAAAGGCTGTTTCTAGATGTATATCAGGATTTTAAAGCTGCTTTATCTATTATTAAAAGTGCTATGGATATAAGTAGCTCAATCACAGAACAAGAAAGTGAAATGAGTTATAGTAAGAATCCACTACATATGTAATAAAATCTTAACCGTCATTACTGGATAAAAACATAGTAAAAGGCCAGGATGCACTTTCAGGCTCTAGAGATTAGTTCCACAGAGAGACAAGACGTTAATGAAATGCTAGACTGAACTCGAGCCTAAACACAGCTAACTCGTGTAGCTCAGGGACACCTTTAGCTTATTGAAATCTCTAAACATTTCGGTAGAGGAATGATACAGTTAGGAAAAGCAACAAGAGGGGAATTAAAGGCATACTAAAGGGACCACATATATTTAGCCAGGGCACTGATTAATGAATGTGCATGTAAGAATAAACCACTCACATGCTCATGGAAAACTAATTTAAAACAAAAAAGGCAGGATAAACTTTAAGCATGGGAAAGAATTTATTTCTGCAAGGCATACCCTGTAGGAAGCACATGACTAATTACAATCTCATCTTCTAATGACAGTCATACATAACCTGTGCCTTTCTGAAGGAAAAGTATTTGTGCTGGAAAGAAATAGACTGCGTTCTCAGGACATGGAAACATTACTGCAGATAGAAACCATGCAGTGAATATTAATAGATGTGGAAGTGAGTTCCTCATTCAGCTCAGTTGTGCCAAGATGCTAGAAATCTGCTCCAGGGACTAATAGGTATCCCTGATGTCTGTATGTGGCCGCGTTGATGTATATTAATGCAAATGAGGAAGGAGGAAAGATAAAACACATTGCACAACCTAGTCAGGTTAGCTTCGAGAAGTCTACTATAATGTGAATTCTGGTAACTGTGTGACAGTTATACCTGTCTGTGGTGCTGTTAAAAAGACCTTAATTTGGCCGATGTTATGTGCAACAGGGGTAGATGAACTTTTAATGGCTGGTTTTACAAGTCTTGAGCAGGATTTTAATTCCTAGGCCACCCTGGAGTAGACACTGCTGGCCAGGATAAAAAGCTGAGTCACAGAAAGAAAAAAGAAAAATCCTGAAGCTTTTTGCTACCTGTGTAAGAAATATACACTCAATAAAACCAGCTGCATAATATTGTGTAGGCCCACATCGGGCCACCAAAAGAGATCTGGTCCATCAAAGGCATGAACTCCACAAGACCTCTAAAGGTGTGCTTTGGTATCCATGAAATTGTGAGTTGAAGCCTCTATGGATCAGACTTGTTTGTCCAGCACAATGCATAGATGTTTGAGCAGACTGAAATCTGATGAATCTGGAGGTCAACACCTTTGTCATATTCCTGATCAGTGTTTAGAGCATTATAATGCTGAAAGAGAATACAGTTGTCATGAAGGTGTGTACTTGGTCGGAAACAATGTTTAGGTAGGTGCTATGTGTCAGAGTAGCATCCACATGAATGCCAGGACCCAAGATTTCCCCAGCAGAGCATTGTCTCAAGCATCACACTGCCTCCGCTGGCTTGCCTTCGTCCCATAGGGCATCCTCATACCATTTATTGCCCAGTTAAGGGATACACATGTACACGAATATCCAGATGATGTAAAAGAAATCATGATTGGTCAGCCCAGGCTACCTTCATTCGTTGCTCCATGGTCCAGTTCTGATGTTCATGTTCCCATTATAGGTGGTTTTAGTGGTGGACAGGGGTCAGCATGGGCACTCCCATACATAATTTATCTTAGAATACTAAATAATTTATTTATTGCTGAAACCTCATAGAAAATGTGTAGCGATATTGAAACTGCATAAGGTTTCATGATCTCATTAATGATGTTTTCTAGAAATTTAAAAAAGAAACTACATTATCTTGTACAGTTACATAACAAAGTACCAAAGGGCAGTCAAGTGCAGGACATTTATTTTAATAGGATAGCAAACAGAGCCAAAAATGAAAAAGACTAGCAATAATTCAAGCATGTAGGGATGTCTTACCCATCTATCCTATTGTAGACCGTACTGAACATAGTGTAGTTATGAGCAGTTGAATATATATAAAAACGCACATGTTGTAATGTGTTAGTTCACAGGAGCTTGTACGGTGGACACATCATAAAACTGAAAACTGATCTCATCTAATACAAAGATGTGTTTCTTATTTAACAAATAAAACATATCATTGATCTGTGCAGCTTTCTGTAAGGAGATGTTTTATTTAACATTTATGGAAGGAGTCGCAGATGTCAATGCTTTGTGACAAAGTTTTCAGGACGGAGATAAATTTTATAATTTTTGGTTTGTAACAAGTCAAGCTTAATGTTTTGTTTTTTATGCTTATTACATACGAGTGGTAAAAAGAGAGGCTGTAAGTGCAAGTGATAACAGGAACTAACTTGTGGATGTTTCTCGACATTTAACATAAATTAATGGCTAAAAGGATATTGTTCATTTCAAAAAATGCAGTTGCTCATAAATTGCAGTCTGTGCATCACAGCATTAAACCTTTGATTATATCTGATAACAGTCTACCTCATCGTGGTTTATTCCTTACTTAATGTATTGCACTGTTGCAATTCAGTAACCATTTTGGAATAACATCTAGGCATTGATCAAAGGCTGGAACGTCACTAACAGGGCTAGGGAGACAGTATGGCTTTAAAGGTCCTCTAAAATAAGTCACTTTTGCAGCACACAGTGTCCAACACTGGAACAACAGCATAGTGTAATATGCATGTAAAACAAACTCTACACATTCTGAAAATCTTTCTGAAATGAGTAAACAGTGGTTGCTCAGCAAAGTGTATGAGCGTCTAAAGACTATAAAAATACCTCAGAAGCAGCTGTATCAGGAAGAAACAGAGCCCGGTTTTATTTGATGTGATTACAGCGGCATGAACAGCGACCATTACTGTGGATACATCACAGATCAATCCTGAACGTCAAAGTAATCAATAGGCTCTTCTTTAGCATGCTTCCCCCAAGCATTGCTACCATCAACCCTGAGGAAAAACAAAAAAAAACAAAAAAAACAACAGTATTTAGATAAACATAACCATAAAAATAAAATAATCACAGCCCTTAGATTGCATTATCGTATTTTTAGGAATGCAGGTTTTTGTGATTTAAGAAATTGTAACCAAGACATATATCACATCTTTTCCCACATTTAATGTGATAAATTAACCATCCGAATTTAACTGAAACACAAACAGAAACTTTTGGGGGGAAAAAAGAAAGCTTTCAATTGTTATAATGGGGCATTTGACTGTGCCCAGTAATACCCAATCACATTCATTGCCAAAAGTTTTGGTACATCTGCCTTTACATGCACATGAACTTTAATGACATCTCATTCTTAATCCATAGGCTTTAATATGGAGTTGGCCTGCCTTTTGCAGCTATTATAGCTTCAACTCTTCTGGGAAGGCTTTCCAAAAGGATTAGGAGCGTGTTTATGGGAATTTTTGACCATTGCTATGGATGCAGCTGCTCGGCCATGAAAAACCATTCCATGAAGCTCTCTACACACTGTTCTTGAGCTAATCTGAAACAAAGTTTGGAGGTCTATATCTATTGACTGCATAAAATTGGTGACTTCTGCACATTGTGTGCTTCGGCATGCACTGACTCTGCTGTGTGATGTTATGTGGCCTACCACTTTGTGACGGAGTTGCTGTTGTTCCCCATTGCTTCCCCTTTATTTAGAATACCACTAACAGTTGACCATGGAATATTTAGTAGTAAAGAAACTTCATGAATGTAGTCATGGACTCAGGTGGCAACCTATCACAGTACCATGCTTGAATTCACTGAGCTCCT
Organism: Hemibagrus wyckioides; assembly: GCF_019097595.1. Classification (NCBI taxonomy): domain Eukaryota; kingdom Metazoa; phylum Chordata; class Actinopteri; order Siluriformes; family Bagridae; genus Hemibagrus; species Hemibagrus wyckioides. The sequence goes on from NC_080716.1 coordinate 10,842,019, forward strand.
GAGAGTGACCCACTCTATCACAAATGTTTGTAGAAGCAGTCTGAGTTCAATGATTTGGAGGGGTGTCCCAAAACCTTTGTCAAGATTGTCATACATTTAAGAGGGATGAAGTGATACTGAACAACCCAGTTTCATGTTAAAGGTGGAAAAACATCTGTCATGGTTTATGTTGGTTTTATTTTTTTTTTTACATCACAACAACCTGCAATTTGTAGGTGTGTAGACTTTTTACATTCACTTTATTTAGTTAAGCTATGAATAAGCTGTGATTAATAACTGACTTTAAATCTGCATCCATCTTTTAAATTTTTTGTAAGAACAATTCCGATATTAAGCTCAGCACACAACCATTTATATGTGTATTTTTATGTATGCAAGCACATACTTGCTGCTATATTGCTTGATATGGGCAATGGGTGGTGGGGCCCGGGCAGCAGTCTCTCTCTCTATCAGTGCAGTCAGAGTGGAGGTAGGACATGCAGATTTCCCCCTGCACACACATCATCATCAACATCTATTATGTCAAGAGCAGAACAAAAACCACGTGTCCATGTGCTTAAAAACAAAACAGATAAAAAAAAAAATCCATTCCAGGCACAAAATACCCTTTTCTTATACACTTAAGAGTGAAAGTTAAGTATCATGAAATATTCAAAGAATTTTTTTTGGGCAGATTTACATTTCTCATTTATTAACTGAGCATTACCTGAGGTTTTAGGGCTCAAGGGCCCAGCAGTGGCAGTCTGGTTGTCCTAGGTTTCAAACTCATGACCAGTAGTCTAACAGCTTAACCACTGAGCTAGCACTTCTACTGAACATTATTCAATAATATTAAGACAACAATAATAAGACATCAGCTCTCTAATCCTGAGGGAATTTCATACTAATAAAGCGTATTTGTTACTTTAGCAATGGAAAATAAAAGATTATGATTTCTGAGCTGTCTGCGTCGATGAAAAGGTTAAAAACAAAAAGTAATAACTAAAGCCATCCCATAAAAAGTCTCTGAGTTTCCACCAATGTTTGAATAACATTTTCACAAACCTGACGGCTGTGACAACTACGTTCCGTTTAGGTTCGCTATCGTAGCTGACGCTTTCTACGCCGTACACCTCTGCCAGCTCATGAACAATTCTCCGCTGATCGCGTTTCATGGGTGGGAAACAGTGACTCCTCTTTGGCTGTTTACCCTGGCAAACCACATACACACAAATGTACAAAAACCCTACTAGGAAGCACGTGAAAAAATAATAAAAGCTTGTTGAATATTTTCATGCAAATCTCAATGGTATAATGGCAACATTACCTTGTTTGCTAGTTCAACCAGATTCTTGATTTCCTCCTCCACCTCGCTGACAAACTTGAAGTCCTTTCTGCATTAGAAAAGCAACCACAAAAAAAGGTCTTTATAACATGATAAAGCACGAAACATCATGCTAATGAGAGAGATACGAGGAGAATGATCAGACTAGGCTGAGCTGACAGGACATCTGTAGTAACTCATATAACCACTCTTTACAACAGTGATGAGCAGAAAAGCATCTCGGAATGCACAAGATGTTTGTGTGTGAAAATTCCAGAAGATAAGCAATTTCTGACGTACTCAAATTAGTCAAAGCACTGACAAAAATACCACAATTAAAAGACCCAGAGATCACACTTTTTCCCCCATTATGCTGTTTGACGTGAACAATAACTTGAGCTCTGCATCTGCATGACTTTTTTGCGTTGCACTGCCACACAGGGCATGTGCAGATGTACACGTATTCCTATTAAAGTGGACGGTGGCTGCCCACCGTTAGATGTAAATATATAGTCATTGTAGACTTCTACTGGATGTAAACAGAATAACATCCAATCTCTGGTTATAAACAATGATGCCAACAAACCTGGCATCCTCTTTGAGAGAGTCGCTGTATTTACACGTGGAGGATTTGGTGTTGAATGGATCGACTGTCGGGTCAACCTGCAGTGCCTCCGCAAGGCGCCTGTTAGAAAACAACATGAACCATAACGCTTGACCTCTGAAGTACAATACAGTTTAACAGACATTATGTATAGGAAAACACTTATGTGGTGAAGAAAGCTCACCGATTTCTCTCCAGAGTTGCACACTCTTGATCACATTCCAGCCTTTAAAACACAGATCACCATTTTTGATTGAATGATGTTTTATAACACAAACAGAGGTCATGAGTTTATAAAAGGAAAAGAGAAAGACATCTTTCAACTTGTCAAATATTACCTGGCCTGTTTCTGGTCCTTCTTGGTGAGTTGGACAATGTTGACAGACTCTCCTAACTGCATATCTGACAACTTACTTGCCATAGCAATAGCTGCATATCTGCAAACAAACAAACAAACAAACAAACAAAAGAACATTTGTTTTTCATTACTAATGCAGTGGTTGGATCACTTACTGGAGGCGAGAGTAACTGGTTGCAGAGTGGCAGAAGAATAAGACAATACAATATCTTCCTCAGTGAGCTGCCCCTGGCTGTGGACAGTCAGCCATTTTTTGACAACAGAAATAAATAAAAAAAAAGCATTCTGCTGGTTCAATAACCATTAGCTATACCTGCTACACGATCATCAAGCCAAGAAATATTCCTTCATACATTTTGTATGGGCAATTTGTAATATGAAACATAACACTATCACTGATAAAGGTATTGCAAAAATGCATACTTTTACATGAATCAGTTTCGTATACCAAAAACATAACCTATATTGGTTTACACTGAGGCCCACTCTCAGACACACTAAGTAAGCAAGCACAAAATTGAGTTGTTTTTTCCCCCCGTTGGAGCTGGTGTGAAGTAGATTATGTAAATAAATGTCCTAGGGATTGTGCTTTAATTCACTTATAATATGTAGGCTTTTTTAGTTATTTATTTATTTTTTAAAAGCTTGCATTTTGGATAGACTTCCACTGATAAAAACACAGTTGACGTTTATCAAGTTTAGCAAACTATTTCATTTAATTCACATAATGTTTTAACTGTGTGTGTGTGTGGGGGGGGGGGGGGGTAGAGCAATTTACCATGAATATTGTATTTTACAATAATAATAATAATGGCGGCACGGTGGCTTAGTGGTTAGCATGTTCGCCTCACACCTCCAGCGTCCTGGGCTCGAGTCTCACTGTGTGTGTGGAGTTTGCATGTTGTCCCCGTGCTTGATGGGTTCTCTCCTGGTGCTCCGGTTTCCTCCCACAGTCCAAAGACATGCTACAAGGCTGATTGGAGTCTCTAAATTGCCCGTAGTGTGTGTGCGTGTGTGCCCTGCGATGGGTTTCCTGCCTTGATGCCCGATATAGGCATCTCCCGTGATAGATCGGATAAGCGGTACAGACAATAATAATAATTAATTAGAGTTTACAATAATACTGAGAAAGCAGGTAAACATACTCCTTATATATGAGCACTTCATGCAGCTAGTAAACTGTACTTTGTCATTGTGTATACAGGCCTATAGACTCCCTTCTGCAGGTTTTCCCTTTAATGCATTTTGAATCGTTTTAATCTGTGATCTGTATATCTAAACCCTTGCATGTTTTTAAATTATTGTTGTGCATTGGCATTCAAAATGATGCACACACATTTGTGGCACTTAAAATCACTATATAATGTAATAAAAGAGAAACAAAAAACATTTGCTTTCAGCCAGTGCTGTTTGATGGCACATTAACATCTATGTTGATGTTTACAAAAATCTCTTATGCTTTGTTTTTTGCACGTAGGCCGTGATTACAAAAATATAGCCCATTTTGTATACGTTTTGTTGTTACGCCACTTAATGTGGTGATTTTTTAATTGGATATTTAAAGCACAGAGAGATTAGAAAGGGTTAGGTAGATCACTGACCTCTGGGAGGAGCTGGCTGCCTCTGTACAGGGTACGGTCTCCTTCCTGCGTCCACAGTCACACTGCATTGCCACCTAGAGGAGAAAGCAGATATTAACTCATGTAACAACATCTGAGATTATGGAGATCTCACTGATTATTATGATAATGAAAAAAAAAATTATTACACATACAGAATATTTGTATGTAATACTGGGCTTGCAGATGCAATAGGTAACTTTTTATAGACAATATTACAAGAATGATTCTTTAACCAGTTGTTTATTATTTTCTGGGGGGGGAATAGACTACTGTAATGGTTCCCAGCACACTAAAACACAGAGGCATGTAATGAGGTTGTACCTTGGCAGTGCAGGTGGTGTATGGGCAGGGGGTGCCAGGGTGGCATGGGGCATTACAGGGGTGCCCACACTCAGGTCTGGGATGAGGACAAGGCTGCTTACAATCACTTTCGACTTGGCACTCCGCACGATGGCATATTCTTTTGCAGCGATGATAGCCACAGGACAACAATTTATTACAGACCAAACCACACGAGATATCCTGCAGGTGGCATGGGATATTACTTCTTTGCTGGAGAGAAAACAAACAAGCAAAGCAAAGAGACAAGATGAAAACATAATGCAATCTTTGTATAAAATACTACAGAGTATTTGGAAAGGCTAGACATGATGATGGACTTTAACAAGTTGTGTATTGTGTTTTGGAAGGACGTTTTTGGCTTTCTCTGCGGAATGGCTATATTTGCATTAGGGCTTGACTCTGTTTGCATTTTAACATGCTTATTCAGAATGCTGTTACCTCATGGTTACCCATGCACCACTTCTTGGTGAGGTAGGTACAGGGAGGACATCTCTCCTCACTATGGCAGGAGTGTAAAACTGCAGGAAAATATTTAAGTGCATGCAATTACTACATATAATCAGCCACTGAAACAAAAAAAAAAGATCCATTTCAAAATGTCAATACTTTCTTCATGTGTCTAGAAAAAAAATCTATTTAGAACTGATTCTATCCACAAACCTACTGATAAGGGCTCTAGCAGGACTTGATTTCTACCTAAACAGTGCGATGCATCAGTGCTGTACTCCTTTATTCTGTCCACCTTTCTTTCACCTTCTCATCTGCTCAAACTTCTGTTCTCTGTGCTTCTCTCTACTCAGCAGATCAGTTAAGAAACTTTCATGCCAATATTGTCATTCTTGATCAACACCATTATGCTCGTCTTCCCTGTGATATTTGACCAGGTGAGAGCCCAGGTGTGATGGGTTTCTGCCATAACAGTATCATGTAGGTGCATTGCATTCTGTAACTCTGAGTGGAACTTTTGCGACTTCTACAGCTGATTTCTTCAACATGACATGCAACATCGCTGGAAAATGGTGATCAAGAACATTCAGCATCAACCAAAAAAAATATATACCATAATTGCTAAGTATGTCACAATTATCCACATACATCAGTATAAACAGTATGGAGATTTCCTTTAAATTTATTCAGTAAAACAATACAGACTAATACAATACTAATACAGCATTAATCAGTAGTCAGTGTGAAGACGGTACCTGGGTGATCACAGTCATGCTGGCGTGTGCAGGGGTTTTTGCACTCGGGTGGTTTGGTGCCACATGGGATAGGTGGGAACATGACAGTTTCACCACAAAAGCAGGCCAGCTCATCAAAACCTAGATAAATAACATTAATATATGTTTTAACAAGGTGTTATAGATTAATAAATACAATATCTATAGCACAGTAGTAAAAAAAAATAGGTTAAATTCTCACTGGTTTGCCAGCAAGGTTGGCAGTTTCCTCTGTGACACACCTCCTGACACCGGTGAAGACCACAGTTGAGCTTGTAGCCACAGATAATTGTGCATTTATGCTCAGTATCCTTGGAGACAAGAAAATAAAATAAACAGGCTGAAATTGCTGTTTCATGTGGTTTTCAAAATGAATGGCTTCACAAGTGACCTACCACACAGCATATCTCTCCACACTTGTGCCTGCCACATGAGCGCTTCTTATTACAACGTCTCTCACATGTAAACATCAATTCATCTACAGAGGAAACATTCATACTTAAGGATCAAAAACTGACGTGTTATGCAATATTCTTTTTGTTGATTCAGATAATATAGCAATAACACATCCATTCCTCACCTTCACTGTGGATCATAGCACATGGAACCTCCTGAAAAAAGGGAAAAGTTAAAGCATTATGGTACTTCTAGTTCTGGCAGGTACACAGAATGTTAGAAAGCGTTTAGCAATTGCTTGACAGACTAACCTTGGTTTTGCTGCCACATCTGCACTTAATGGTGGAGGTGAGAGGGCATGGGCCACATTTGTCTTCATGGCAAAGTTTATCACACAGATGAACAGTGTCTATGAGAAGAAGATGAGAATAAAGAAAATTAGTAACATTTTCATCCACCAGCTTAAAATAGTATTGCCAGTACAACTGAAAGATCTTAGCTGATGACTATCCAGTAGTTCAGTATTTTATATAGCTTATTTTACACAGCGTGAATCCATGACTTGAGCTGTTATTTGTGTCCATCATAGTGTAAGCACCATAAGCACAAGATACAAAGAGTTTGTTGGCCTACAGTATGCAATGAGCACCAAGCCATGTGTGCCAATATTTTTAGTTCCTCAATTGATTATACCAAATTATACCAAATCGTTTAATGTGAGTACTTGACCACAAAATTTTCACACAGTTGCCTAGACAACTTAGGAGACTTTTAACACTTATCGGAGTCTAGAAATAAGATTATGCATTCTTATAAATAACTGTCACCCTAAGTACCCTGTGGACACACACACACACACACACACACACACACACACACAGACACACACTTACCAATGTCGCCGCAAGGCAGTGGCTTGTTACAGATCTTTCCACATGATGGAATGGGGTCAGTGCAATACCGTCGCTCAGGATAGCCCAGCTCCAGCAGCTTGGCTAAGGCTGTCTGTCCACAGGGGCAGCTACACACCAGAATGGGTGAGTGAGGGCATGGCTGGCACCGGCCTGGGTGGCACACCTGCTGGCAGCGGTGGGCTTGACATTCCAGCATCCTGGAGAAAAAAAATGATGGAAATCAGCTTCTTTTAAAACTCAGGATCACTGACTTAAAATAAATTATGAATCAAATGTACAGAGAAAATCATGAATATAAATGGAAACTGACTTTCCACATTGCTTGTGGCAGGAGAAACATCCAGATCCATCAAAGCTGTCCCGGTCAGTCCCACATACCACCTCCCTCTGCACCACCCCACAGTAACACACTACATAACAGAGAGAAAGCAAAATACTTAAGGGGGTTGCTTCAGCAGCACATGAGTTGTGACTCATAATGAACACATAGAGAACTTAATTTAAGACAACAGAAATTAATTAAAAAATCAATGTGTGATAGTTTGTTTTACGTTATACACTACAAGGCCAAATGTTTATGGACACCTGATCATGACACACATAACTGAACTTTCCCCAAACTGTTGTCACAAAGCTGTGAGCACCCAATTGTCTAGTCTGCCTTTGTATGTATAAACTTACTTTGCTGGACACTGAGCTGACAGGGCTGACACGGGCCCTGGTGACAAATCTGTGTACAGCAGTGCTCTTTGCAGTTTAACTGAGCTCCACACTCCTGGTCACAACGCAGAGCTCCTGTCTGACTGCAGCGTACCAGCTTACTACACACACACACACAGAGTCAGAGAAGATATATCGGATTGAATGTACAGTGATATACAGATTGCTCGGCATGTGTTACCTGGTTCTTCCACAAACGCAGGACTTTGTGGTAAATGCTGGACATTGTGGACAAGGGCCTGGGTGGCATAAACTGCAAAGAAGGAAAATCTGATTATAGTAATTTTATATTTTACCTCCTCCTTTTTGTAGAAAGTTATTAATGCAGAATTAACTGTGTACATGACTTGGACTTTCAGTTAATTATCAAATGACCTGATGCTTATGAGAGGTATCTCTTTAGGCTTAAAGAGCAGTAATTATATCCTTACATGTTACAGCGGTGATTGCAGTCACCACCAGTCCTCTTCTTCCCACATACTTCACCACAGCTGTGTGGAATCTCACGGTGCTGATACTCCGGATTGGTCACCTTCCCTGACAGTCAAACAGCAAGAGGAGTTGGGTACTCCTTAAAGGAGTTGCTTAAACAGGCTAATGATAAAGACAATTATTAGCAACTTCTTCTTACCACAGAAACAGATGTAAGAGGTTGGGAACTTTAATGCCACATTTTGGCAAGCAGGACAACGCCAGCCTTCCCCAGTCTCTGTAAAACAAACACATTTCACAACCTGTCTATTCCTATCAGGGATAGAGCACTCAAATAATTGATCATAGGTTCAGAACACTGTTCTGTGTGTGGAAGCTGTACCATCAGCCTGTGAGGCAGGGGAGCGAGCCCACTTCTTGATGCAGTTCAGGTGGAAGACGTGGAAGCAGCTCTGACAGCTCCAAACCGGTGCCATGACACGGATCACTTCACAACACACCATGCACTCATACTTCTCTTCTGTCAGCTGTTCGATGAGGCAACCTGAATACACATACACACATCAAATCTTCAAATATTATAATCAACAAGACAGAAAAAAATTATAATTGATCATTATATTTTAAATGTATGGATTAATCCTACACATAACGCCAACAACAAGTACTGTATATAGCTCTTTTAATTTTCAGGGCCACAAACTCAGTGTTTTCAGTGACTATAAATTGAACAAAATGAATACATGAAATTGACAGAAACAATATAAATACAGAAAGAGTTATGAATAAGCCTTCTTAAACAGGTACATTTTAATCCAGATTTAATCTAGATTTAGACTCCACAGCAGCAAGTAATTCTCAGGATTGACATTAAGCCGTTGGAGATAATGAAAATGCTCAAAATGCGTTACACCATTTAGAGCTGTTAGCCATATAGGGACTGAAGACTGGAGGAATAAATGTTCTGACTTTATGTTCCTAGTAATAACACAGGATGCTGAAGCCATCTTAAAGATCAAACTGGAATGAGAGATTCTTCACTACAACATAGGAATAAAGTTACAGTAAATACCAAATTCATGCATGATCATCAATACTTCCACTATATTTGTTGCTCGTAACAGGAAACTAAAGGATATATGATCATGTAGTGGTGTTAATGCAAACAATTAAACAATTCTCACCAGTCTGGGTCTCTTTGCTCTTGGGCGGCTCGACACGTTTCACAGGTCCAGTCCTCTTCTCGGGACGTCCTCCTCTCCTTTGTCCTTGCTCTTGAAGTTGGGGTCTCCTCCAATTGTCTTGACCACTTGTACCTCTCCAGTTAGGCTCCTCTTTACTTCCTCTGGCCTTGTCTTCTCTCGGTTTCTCATCCTCCTCATCCATGTGTGGTGGGTCTCTCTCTCTCCAGTTTCCTTCACTGCTAGTGTGTAAAGCAGGCCCCTTCTTCCTAGGGTTACCCTGCCTTCCCCCTCCTCTCCAACCTCTGTTTTTCCTGTGCTCATGCTCTAGTTCAGTGGGTGCTACATTGAACGTATTATCTACATCTGCGGCACGATGGTCCTGATTTGCCTCTTTGTGTCTGTCTAATGGCTTTCTTGCATCTCGTTGATTCCTGGACATTCTTGGCCAATTTTCTCTGGGTTCTTGATGGAACTCACTCACGTGGGCTTCTCCAGGTTTTTTTTGTTGATTCTCCCTATCTCTGGCTCTGCACACCGGTGAGCTGTTGGATTGTTGGCCAACGTTATATCCGATGTCCTGCACTGTGAGACCATGATCACTTTCACTCCTCGACCATCTTGGACCCTGGGACCAACGCTCATTATTACCCCTACCTCCTCTCCCTCCTCTCCCTCCTCTTCCACCTCTTCCTTTCCCACCTCTAGTCTCAGATCTGGTGGATGAGCTGTTGTGTGATGTGTGTGTAGCTGCAGTGTCACAGAATTCATTTTGATCCTCTGGATGACCTGCTAAATTTGAGTGTCCTGACCTTGCATGAGCTCTGTCGTGACCTCCCCGTTTTCGACTGTGGCCTGGCCGTGGATGACCCCTTCTGGACGCTGACTGGCTGGCCCTCCCTGATTCATAATCAGGGTTTTCTGTGCCTAGAAATGAAAAGATATAAAGGCAGAAACTGGAGTTGCACCATATACCATTCACTACTTGTCACAGTATACACAGTTTGTGAAGAAGGCTGGCCTAGCATGCCTAAGTCCTCCCTGAATTTCAAAGAAATCAATATAAAGTTTCAATTTTCACATCCACATCAAATTTTTTGCTGTACAAATGTTTTAAAAATGATTAAACTGGATTTTTTGTTGAATCAAGTGCAACAGGACACTGGGGCTGACTTCTTTCTGCCCCAGACTGTAGATTTATGCAGCTATTAGTGACAGTTGTGCCAAGTGTTTACACAGACTGAAACAGACAGAAGACTTGTGTACAACTGCTCATATTTTTCACATTTTCATATTTAGATGTTATGGGTGGGAGTCCACACACCTTTGATTATATAGTGTCTAGAGGATCTCTTTTAAACATTTTGTTGAGATGACAACCTTCAGCTATGGACCATAGTTTCCGTTTCCTCCTTGTCACTTAGCTAATAACCAGGTGTTTCACAAGATCCTTTTATTTTGATAAGACACCTTTCTTTTTATGAAAGTTGCATAAACTCAACATCTCTCAGTAGGCTCGGTTACAGTTTAACAAACTTATATATTCATTTAGTAAAAGCAGCTGAAAATGTCAGACTGCAGGAAATTGTGCGAGTAGCTCTCAACTGAAACAGCATGACATCAGGCACAAGACGCAAGCTGAAAAGCCATCTAAAGTGTAGTTACCACTGTTTATAACAACCAATCGCTGATCACCATTGATCCCAACAACCAGTTGCTGATCACCATTGATCCCAACAACCAATCACTGATCACCACTGATCCCAACAACCAGTTGCTAATCACCATTGATCCCAACAACAAATCGCTGATCACCACTAATCCCAAGAACCTATCGCTGATTACCATTGATCCCAACAATCAACTGATGATCACCACTGATCCCAACAACCAATCGCTGATCACCGACAATTAATCCCAACAACCAATCGCTGATCATCATTAATCCCAACAACCAATAGCTAATCACTATTGATCCCAATAAACAATAACTGATTACCATTGATCCCAACAACCAATCGCTGATCACCATTGATCCCGAAAACCAGTTGCTGATCACCACTGACCCCAATAACCTATCGCTGATCACCACTGATCCCAACAATAAATCGGTGATTACCATGGATCCCAACAACTAATCACTGATCATCATTGATCCCAACAACTAATAGCTAATCATCATTGATCCCAACAACGAATCACTGATCACCACTGATCCCAATAACCAATCACTGATTACCAGTGATCCCATTAACCAATAGCTGATCACCATTGATCCCAACAACCAATCACTGATTACTATTAATCCCAATAACCAATCGCTGATCAACATACGAGAGATATACAAGATTTTCCATTCAAAACCCTTTTCATTATGTCTATATAGTATTATGCATGTTGGACAATGACCAGAGATTTCTGAAACAAGAAATAATACATATATTTTTCTGATAAAACTCAAATCAAATAAGTCACACATTTGCTTTTGCACAGCACAGCTGGCCAGGGTATAATACAACCAGCTGACTAGCGCATTTATTAAACTTTGAACAGATTCCAATAACTGTGCTCCAGCAGGTTTATCCGCCTTCACCTGTAACACAAATACACCTATACACAGTAAAGAAGTTAGTTAACAGACTAACTAACCCATTAACCAGTTCATTAGTATGCCTGTTCGTATTCGGGGGCTAGTTTAGTGTGATAGGAGCTAACACGAGGGACCTCAAGTTCCTAACAGTTTAGCCGGCTAGCCCGCTAGCTAGATAGACATTATTAGCAAGCTAGCCACCTCATTACACCAAACTAGCTGAAATAGCGGATAAAGTTAGTGTTAATCTTATTTACCTGTCCCCGAGGCTTCAGCCATTCGAATACATTTAAAAAAGATTTCTCTAAATGATTCTGGAGCGTCTCCTCTCCCGGCTGTCAAACCCGAGTGACTTTAATCTCGCTAGCTAACAGTAAACAAGGCTAAAAGTCACTCGCTAGCCGCTTCCATCCAATCAGAGAAGACAACGGAGCTCGTGGCCATTACGTCATCAGTTCTGAGGCGATTAAAAAAGAGTTCAGTAGTTTATTATTTTAAAAGTTTAATAATAATAATAATAATAATAATAATAATAATAATAATAATAATAATACACATATATATTATTTTTTTATATATTATATTATTTTATTTTTATGTATACTATATATTTTACTATATTATTTTTTATATTTCTATATTTTTTATTCTTATTTTAATTTTATATCTTTATATTATATTTACTGTTTATATTTATATTTATATACATATTTATATACATATATATCTATATCTATATATACACATATATTTGCATATGCATATCCGATAACTATTGGTTTTTCACAATTATTTTGTCTTTAATTTCTACATTTAATTTTCCCTATTTTTCCCTATTTTTCATGTCCACACACTTTACTCTTTTCTTCTTCAAATGTAGGACAGTCGTAAAAAGCATTTCACTACATGTCGTACTGTGTATGATTTTGTAAGTGATGAATAAAATTTGAATTTGAATTTAATAATAATAATAATAATAATAATAATAACAACAACAACAACAATAATAATAATAATAATAATAATAATAATAATTTATCTTTGACCTTTGAAGGTATTTACACATTGGATTGTTTCTGTTTAATGTATCTCTCTCTGTATGCATAGCAAGGATAGCTGCAATGAGTTTCACAAAGAAAAAAAAGAGTTCAGCAGTTTCACAAAGCCTTTAGATAATGGTTTGGTAAACACAGCAAAACCATAAAATAGTTTGGAAATGAAAAGACGGGTTCAGCGAAGGTGTCCCTATTCACCCTTCATCATCTTTCTCCAACACAAAATCCTATAATTGATATTAAAACCAGTAATATTATTAGCATGTCCTTTTCAGAAATAGCTTTTAGTCAACAACAACAATAACAAAATAATGATCCTTTTTTTGTTTAACCTTGTACTTTCTTCAGTGTAACAGTGATTTAACCTTTGACAGAGAACTTTGAGGCCATTATCAGGGGACCCCCCCACCCCCAAAAAAAGTAAAGTAAGTATCCTAATTCAGGAATAATGGAATGGAAGAGCGTGAGATTAGATCAGTATCAGCAGTGTGTGGATTGTGATAACTTCACACCTGCCCTGTGAAGGTTGTTGGTGATGTCAACGACTGTTGTTTTTAGGGTTTTCTTCAAAGCTTTCACATCTTTCTGTCATCAGCTGCTGTTGTTGTCATCATGGGCAAAGTTCAGTACATAAGTAATTTCTTTCTTATTTAGGAAAGCCCAAATTATTCTATTAAATGGCTATAGCAAATGTTTGTGTCATGCTTGATTTTTCCTCTTTTCTCAGCTTCAAAAATGTCTTGCTGTTTCCCTGTCAACAGCTCTCTGATCTCCATGTTGGTTTATCCTTTTTAACAACCAACAGATGTTCAGAGTTATTTATTATTTAAATAATCAATCAAAATACACTTGGGTAACAAGAAACACCTGTCTATCGTGCGTTCCAATATTTTTTGAAACAACTTCATGTTATGCATTTTTACAAAGGTTGGCAGATTCATGACTAAAATACTAGTAATAAGTACATGATTTAGGTAAATAAGGTCAGGAAGGTATATTTGAAAAATGTATCCTTTTTATAAACAGCAAAAGGCTTATAAACTCATTTATGACACAAATTGTCCACTATAAGTGATTGACCTGTGCAATGTTCAGACTTTCTGATGGTGTATCTGTGATGAGGCCACTTATGAAACTGTCTCATTTGGGGGAAAATCTGTACCAATTCCTCCAAAAAAAATCTAGTAAAATAATGCTGTTTTAAATGTTGTAAAGGCTAAAAATTCAAAATAAAGCCTACCGGCCTGTTGGTTTGACCCTAGCTTTGGTGAAGTGCTTTGAGAGTTATATTTTCTCTGAACTGAAGGAAAAAAAATCAGTCTATTAGCTCCTTTTCCAGCTTTGCATTCATACTGCTTTTTCTGACAGAAATAAACACTAACCTTTGTTCATATACTAAAATTTTGTACATTAGTTCCAAATGGTTGTAGACAATTATTCTGATAATACTTCTCATGATGATATTAGATTTAGTTTAAAGAACAGTAATCTATCTTTGTGCTGATCTAAGATAAATAGATTTGTAGAATGACGTAACAAAATCTAATTTTGAGTGTCAAGAAGACAGACAAGAATTTGGCTCCTGAAGGAATTGCTGATCACAGGCCTGAGATTATTTATAATGAAACCATATCTTGGTGTTTCTATTGACATCACACTTTACTGGAAGACACATACAGAGAAATGGTGCAGGAAATATTTTACTTTCTGCAAAGAATAAAGATCTATCTATCTATCTATCTATCTATCTATCTATCTATCTATCTATCTATCTATCTATCTATCTATCTATCTATCTATCTATCTATCTATCTATTTGGAGTAGAAGAGCAGCTCATGTTTTTGTATTATAATGCTATAATTGTGGAGAGTGCTGTATCTCCGTTGGAAAATTTGACAGAACTGTCGAACAATAGAAATGCTAGCCCTGGCAAATCATGCTTAGAGGCTCACAGGAGTTAAGTAACAGTCTTCAGTTGATTTATGAAGCGTCTGTAATAAGATAAGCAGAAACAACTTTTTTTCTGACTCAGCTCTCCTTCTGTACTCTGAGTACCAGGTTCTTCCTCTGGGCAGGAGATTTATAACAACCATGTGAAGATTAACCAGGTTCAAAAATCCTTTTTTTGTCTGTCATACACTATATTGCCAAAGGGTGATAGAAGAAGAGTGAAATCTTCTGATTATAAATATGAGCAGCTGATGTTTGGAAATCCAAGAAGAAGATTCCCCCAGTGGAACAACAAAACTGATCTCAGCCAATGCCATTTTATGTAATCTCTCAAGCTACAATAAACCAACCAAATAAACTGTTTATATTACTGTAATATGAAATTAATATTCATTTTATAACATAATATTAATTACTATAATAATATTGAGATACCATGGGAAGTGCTGACATTTGCACTCAACTGGAGTTTCAAAACAGTAACAGCAAGCCTTGTTTAAACAACTTTATTGATTTAAAATGCAATCAAAATGACAGTAGTTATAGAGGAGCACACAGAGTCACAGCATCAACTAGTCCAGCGGCTCTCCGAGCACTGTTATTGTGAAAAATCCTGACTTCGAGAGCACACGGCCTGCTGTTCAATGTAACTTTCTCCTCATCTGTCAAACATTCATTCAATTAAGAATCACACACACACACACAAACACACATACTCTCAGGCTGGATGAAATTCATCAAATTAGTCCAGTGATACAGAAAAAAATAATGCAAAAGAAAAAGAAAAAAGAAATGAAGGCCTAGTTGTCTTTCCTGCATTCATATCATTTTTATTTGAATATTATGGTTCATCTGCATTGGTTGTGTAAAACATGCAATCGTGAGGATTTCTGCATCTGCGACATTTTGTTCTCTGTACGGTTTGTTCTTTTGCTTTTCTCTGTAATTCATCCTGTTTCTAAAGGTTTTCTAGTTTCAGAAACCTTTTGTCTTAATCCGTCTCTGTGTGTGTGTGTGTGTGTTTGTGTGTGAGGGGGAAAAAGATAAGAAACAGTAGTTGTGATGCAGTGAGATGGGTCTTTGGTCTTGAAAACAGTAAAACATTTTCAACAAGAACAATTAAGAAGTGCTGTGATTATAGCCACTGATATGACTGTAGAGTAAGAACCATGTCTTCAAAGTGTTGAAATTATTGGTATTGAAATGATTTAAAAAAATGACAGGAGTTTATTATTTATTTGTGTCTGTGCTACGTTAATAGAAATCTATTTCTCTGATTCATTATGGGGAATTGCAGGATGAACCCGAAGGTCTTCATTCTGTTAAAACAAAAACAAAAGAAACAAACAAAAAGCAACCCACTCCATTCATATCACATCATAACAGTTAAACATTGTTATACTTCCTAGATTCATATAAGTCATTACATATGGACAGATATCAAATATATATTCTCATTTATGTGATCACGTCCACCGGCATGTCTATTGCATGGACCGCGCGTAAGCAACCGAATAGGAATCAATTTCCAACAAGCAAAAATAAACATATGCAGTAGGATGGAAGGAGAAGGAGTCTCCAGTCAGTTTGGCACAGAAACAGAGATGAAACCATGTAAAAAAAAAAACAATCAAAAAATATCAGACAATTCATCCAAACACTCACCCACGTCTATTTTGACAAAGAGACAAAGATCCACAAGCGCCTGTCTTGTAACTTTGCATTAGTAACCCAAGCACAAAATAAAAAGAAAAACCCATATGTGCATTAAAAAAGATTTGTGCAAAAAAATGTAAATGCGTCATAGGCATGGAAAAGTCGAGCAACACTGTTGGACCCAGTGAGCAAACGTTTCCCAATTGTATCAGAAAATCAAAGAAGAAAAAGATGTTTATGGTATGAATATAACTGTATTTCGAGCAACAGCACTAAATTCCCGCAAAACATCAAGTAAAAACTGAAAAAAAAAGCGCGACATGATGAAAACAAACCCTCTAAATCCCATCACAAGGATATATAAAGACCTAAATAAATTCCCCTAAACCATAAACCGCAGATGCACACCTCTGATTTTGAAACAGTTTTCGGAAAGAGTTTGTGCTGAAAGGAAAAAAAAATGGATGCGTCTAATTTGAAATCCAGATCTGTTCCAGTGGGATCGTGGCTTCGTGGTGCTGTTTCTAGATCAGATCCAGAGCTCAGCGTGCAGTTTAGAGATGATCCAGAATCAGACCTTGGTCAGTTTTCTCACGGCTCATTGCTGTAGGAATCTGATTCTGTGCTACTAATCGTCAGCCACCAGGTACTTCTCTTACTTGCAGAAATGATTTTATATCCACACTGTTATTTCCTGTTTTTGGACGGTCGATGAAAGCGGGGCATTTCGGTTCTTACACGGATGAGTGTGTATGAACAGGGAGCAGGGCAGTGTATGGGAAGGGGGCAACAAGGTCAAAGGTCAGGACCTCAGCACTGCTCAGCCTCGATGAATCCCTCTTTCTCCTGGCCCACAGGCTCGACCTCTGCGTACGCAGGATACCCGGAACCACGGCGGAACTTCATGGCAGGCCACCGGCTCGGTCGTCTCTACAAACACAAATTCAGAATGTATTGGTCACTTAAACAGCCATACATGATATACAGTAATCCCCCGTTTATCACGGGGGTTACGTTCCAAAACCACCCGCGATAAACGAAAATCCGTGATACATGGACGCCACCCCCAAATGCTTTTTTTTTATTGTTCAAGCCGTAAAGTATCCTCCCACACTCTTTAAACACACACAGAAAACATTTACAAGCAAGTGAGATGAATTTTGGGTAAATTCGTAGAAATATCACATTTATAGTGAGTACTGTATATATATACACTACCAGTCAAAAGTTTGGACACATCTTCTAATTCCATGGTCTTTCCTGATATTTCTTTCTTTCTACATTGTAAAACAATGCTGAAGGCGGCCGAAATACACAATAATCTCGTTTGAACAGTTGATATTGAGATATGTCTGCTACTGATGCTCTGTAAAGCCTTCATAACGGCTCTAATCTGAGGTGCTGTTAATTGGTGATTTCTGAGGCTGGTAACTCTAAATGAACTTCTCCTCTGCAGCAGAGGTCAGTTTTGGGCTTGCTTTACTGGGATGGTCTTCATGTGAGCCAGTTTCATCATAGTGCTTGATGGGTTTTGCAAATGCACTTGACAATACTGTTCTTGCAAGAACTATTCCAGAACACCTGACCTTCGTGTCTTAAAATAACAACTGACTGTTTTTTGTTGTCATTACATATGGATTACTTAAGTCCATGTGTGTTATTTCATAGTTTTGAAATCTCCAGTATTGTTCTAGAATGTAGAAAATAAATCCCTAAACAAAAAAACATTGAATTAAAAGGTGTGTCCAAACTTTTGACTGGTAGTGTATGTACGTTCCTAGAAGCTTTAAAAGGTGCAGAGTGTTTGGGCAACATAATAGGGCTTGCAGAGAAACCCTAAAAGTACAGCGTACACAGAACAAAACTGAAACACTCGGGACAGTGACACGCAAATAACTGGGACGCTGGAGAATTCTGCTTCCCTTTCCCCAACTGCATGCATAGCCAGCAGCCAATCACAACCGTGATTAAATGAATGGGGCATTCCGATTGGCCAGACTCGTTCCTCCAGCCGTACTGTATTTTGATTTTCAGCATCCCCACACCGCACTTTCCTAAACAACGCTATGCTGTACAGTATTTGATATATTATTAACATTTTACTTTATTTTAATTAATGTTTATATTTTGTAATTAATAATTATATTTTTATTAATAAATTACCTTATTTCAACATAAAAATAATTCACTATAAGGTTTGCGGATACCGCGATATACCGGGAATAAAATTTGTTATATTCCAAATAAAAATCCATGATATAAGGACCGCGATAAATGAACCATGATATAGAGGGGGATTACTGTACAAGCATATGAGCTTGATGTGAAATGCTTTTTTGACTGTATGAGTAATGAAAATAGAATCAAAATGGAATAAAAATAGAATCTAACAAAACAGGCAGTAAAGGGGAAAAATATAGAAAAATATAAAAATATTTTTGTAAATACAGATCATTTGGTAGTAACAGTATGACTATTATGAATAACGTGCAGATGTGTGCAATTTTAGTGCAATATATTTGCAATAAAATTTGTCGGAGGTAGCGTGTCTTGACCAGAAAAATCCAAGATTTAAGTGTTAACATGGCTGAGGGCCTGAATGGCCAGCGGGAAGAAGCTCCAATTTCTTCTTTCTATGTTGGCCTTCAAGGAGAAGTGTTTCTTCCCACTCCATGACCATACAATTAGAAAACTGCACCTACTCTATGCTGTATATATTAGAACATGTAATTTAGATTATTATAAGTTATAATTATAAGATTTTTTATTAAGAAACAACGGCACAATAAAGCCTTTATTTTCACCACACATAGATTACAGCACAGTGGAACTCTTTTCATCACATAGCCCAGCTGAGGAAGTTATGGGGTCAGTGTGCAGGGGCAGTTATAATACAGCACCCCCGGGGCAGGGAGGGTTAAAGGGCCTTGCTCAATTGCCCAACAGTGGAGCTTAATGATGCTGGGGCTTGAACCCTGATCCTTCAATTAACATCCCAGAGCCTTAATCACTTGAGCCACCACTGCCCCTAAATAATAAATTAATAAATCTCTATTTTTTTATGCAGTCTAGTTGACCTATGACTTATTTTTAAAGTGTTTGTGATTTGACAATGAAAAAATCACAACCCTACCATATTAAACACACACACACACACGCATGTACCTCGATGAAGAAGAGGCTGGCGGCGGAGCTGGGGTGGTGGTAGATGTAAACCGTCACCAGCACCACAGCCACTATGACCAGCATCAGCATGAGCATGGCCAGGATCAGACCCGTGTGAAGGTTTTGTTTGTTGTTGGTTGATTCGCGCTCTGCCATGCTGTGTGCTGCTGCCGCTGAAAACAAAAATACACATATGAGACACAGAAGCAATTCAAATCAATTCAATTTTAGTATCAAATGTATAGTGCTTTTAACAATGGACAATGTCAGAAAGCAGCTTTAGGAGAAGAACAGAAATCTTTATTTGTCACATGTGCATTAGAGCACAGAGAAACTCTTTTTCTTTGCATATTCATTCCCTGCTTGTTAGGAAGTTGGGGTCAGAGCAAAGGGTCAGCCATGATACAGCACTGCTGGAGCAGAGAGGGTTAAAAGCCATGCTCAAGGTCAACAGTGGCAGCTTGGGGATGCTGGGGCATAAACACTTGATTTTTTTTTTAATCAGTACCCTATAGTCTTAAACACTGAGCTATCACTGCTCCAAAAATACAGTAATGCTTGTTAATTTTGTGTCATCACTATCTTTACAGAAACACATAAATTCAGAATATTCATTATAAATTCTCTAAAAACTGTGTAAAACCTTCTCTAACTGTGTCAAAAAGTGCAACAGTATAACCAGGAAATTCATTCTATTTTGTTAAAGTGCAAAACCATTTATGGTAATTACAGTCCTAAATCTATCATGGCAAAATTGCTCATATCAATTGCAGTCTAAAGCTATCTTCATGGTTTATAAGTGATAATATCCACAGTAATCCCATGACATGGTTGTCCATGTGGGTCATCCTCAGGAGCAGAGAGTGGCCTCAGAGTGATGAGAATTAGGATGGATCAGGTAGCTGAGATCAGGGTGTACATCAGGGGTATACAATTTTATCCGTAAAGTTGTGCAAAGGTTTTCATTGCTATCAAGCAGGAGCTACAACTGATTCCATCTGTTTAATCAGTTGGATAATCAATCTTTTACACTCGGGTGTGGGTTCTGCTCAGTGGAAATGAAACCCTGCAACCAAACTGGACCTTTGCGGATGAGACTGGACACTCCTGTGCTAGACTACTACACAGCAAATATGTTTGCATACAAGCTCATTAAACACTAATACGGTGTGTGAACTGTGGACTATTATTAGTATTATACATACATACATACACTTCCTACTTCTAACTACTCAAGCTGTTGTATGAACTGTGCACTTCTCCTCTCTGACAGAAGAGAGCAGTGTCCCTCTAACTACGTTCTCTCCATTTCTCTCAACACAACCAGCAGGACTGTGTGTCTTTCACAAACCTCAAATTATCAGAACAGATATAAATAAATTTCTTTGTTGCGTCTTTCAGGACATTGCTGGCAGGCTTCACTGGCACTGATACGGTTTTAGTACACTCCATTTTCTAATCTCTACTAATGAAATGGTCCAATTTTCATTTTGCTTATTAGGCCTCGTCCTCAGCGTGTTGCCTGAAATTTTAATTATATAAAATCAAACGCATCGTTCTGTATCGATGTCTAAATGTGCAGTATTATCAGCTGAGCCCATACCCAAGATGATGATAAATACAAAATACTAAAGCTATTAGTCACAGGAAAGGAGGAACGTTTGAGTACTGAACATCTGCTTCATATCAGCACTAATATATATGACAGATGTTAATAAAAAGGGCCGCAAGCTAAAGAGAACTAAGCTAAAGTTCTACAGCCAGCGCTAGGCACAAACCCACCAAAAATTTTATTTTATTTTTTTAAATATCATTATAAACAGTGTACCACAAATGTAACTATCATAAGATAATAATCATCTTAAAATCACTATAAAAACTGAGCTCAGAAAAGCTCAAACCTCGGATGCTATGGGTACGGTTATTGCTCTGACATCCAGCTAATGCTAATATGTATCCTTCTGAAACTGAAGACCATATTATTGTGTATCTTATGATTTATTGTTTTATATATTGATATTCTTCTGTAACAGCTTACCCTGTTCAGTGTCACAGAGGATCAACCAAAAAACAAATAAATCACCTCAGAAAGTGTGAGTTTAGTGCATATGTAGGGTCACGGCACGCGGATATGGTGGAAGGACAGGTCAAATGATGTAACCTGATAGAGGGAAATCAGGATCTTTTTATTTACACTTAAAAGATTTTCCATCTAGCAATTTTTGTACTTCTTATCTTACACAGAGTTGCAGAGAAACTTGGAGTCTATCCCCAGGGACTTGGGGGACATGAATAATCGCACACATATTCATTCACACAATATGGACAAATTAGAAATGCTAATCAGACGTCTTTGGACTGGGAGAGGAAACTGGATTACCCAGAGGGCAGAAATCGTACCCCTAACCCCACTAGCCACAAACCTCCAGATGAAATACAACAGAATATTGCTTATTCTCTCATCTGGAGGTCATCAGTTGTTGGTCATGACCTCTGAGTGGGAGGGATATATTCCCTCTCCTCTGTCAATCACAGCAACGGAAGCCAATCACGAGTGGAAAGCACTTTTCTCTGTTCTGTTTCTCTGAGTGTTGTGTTGCTCTTGAAAAGATCATATTTTCTTGTGGTCCTCACCCTTCCCTGTCGGTAGCCATCATGTGATAGAAGAGCTGTCTGGTCAAGACTGAATCGGTGAAATATTAAAAAGAGTTCAAAAATTAATCTGACTGGTTAATATGGAAGTATAAAAAATAAGTTACAGTATATTACATTATGATGTATAATGGTGTTTTTCTTTCTTATTCGGCTGTAAAAAGGCTGTTTCATTTCCTCTTCAGCATCTGGACTCGAGGTGTTAAACGAAGAGAGGGTTTACTGTGTCGATAAACACACACACACACACACACGGACGCACTGACTTTACAGCTAGTTCAAGAGCACTGCCTTTATCCTGAGGAATTATTCTCTATTCATTCTGTATTTCACCAGTATGAACAGTCAAGAGTCCGAGATTAGGATAACTCATAACGCCTCTCAATAAACCACCCCACCAAACACACACACACCCACACACACCGCTGCCTTCCTGTTTAAGCATTTAAAAAGAGATGGCTTTGACCTTCAGTGACAAGCCAAACCTGGGGCTAACAAACTGTTCAAAATTACACACACACACACAACCCTCAAAAAGATAAAAATGTTATCATAAATTCAAGGGAATTGAAAAACAGCATATGAGTGTGTACATGTGAGTGTGTATTTTAATACAATCTCAAACTCCTTCCCCAATTAAAACCCAGGCTGCACAGATTTATTTTTCTTCTGTCACTCATACAGATATCAGGGTCACTTGCCTAAATGCAGTGCATGTGAAAAAAACCTTTAGCATGTATCTGTTTTGGAAAACTCAAAAGCAAACAGAATAAATTAAGAATGAATAGAGATGAAAAACAGGCGACTCAATGGCAGAAGGAATAATTAGGATCATTAATAAATGAGTGCTGTATAATTTCCATGAATAAATAAGTGATGAGCATGGGGTGTGCTGCTTCCCCAAGTGT
This sequence comes from Hemibagrus wyckioides, assembly GCF_019097595.1. Classification (NCBI taxonomy): domain Eukaryota; kingdom Metazoa; phylum Chordata; class Actinopteri; order Siluriformes; family Bagridae; genus Hemibagrus; species Hemibagrus wyckioides. The sequence goes on from NC_080716.1 coordinate 10,865,088, forward strand.
GAATGTATCTTATCTCGATCGTGAACCTCATGGGAGGAAAGCGAGGCAAATAAGCATGCTGATCAAAGAGGATGAGAGCAGAGGAAGAGTGAGGTAATCACGAGGATATGTTTGTGAGCATGTGTTTACTGTTTATGCATAAATTGCCAGTCAAAAGGTGTATATTTGTCTTATGTATATATATATATATATATATATATATATATATATATATATACACACATAAGACAAATATACACCTTTTTGACATTATATTATATATTTTGATATATATATATATATATATATATATATATATATATATATATATATATATATATTTGTCTTATGATACTAGACAGTATTAGTATCTTTTTGCACATATACTCACAGGCCAATTTATTAGGAACACCCATACCCCATGCCCTGTCATGCAGTTATCCAATCAGGTAATCAGGAGACATAAAATCATGCTGTTACAGGTCAGCATCATTACACACACACACACAGTCACAGCATGTAGTATGCAGGTGTAATTAGCAGGAGCTGTTAACCTGCCTCACAAAAGCCTACCAGCCACAGTGAAGCTAACTGACCTTTAAATAGAGCTAATAGAACTGGACAGGCTTTTATTAAGGCTTTGGGGTGAGGGCAGAGAGAAAGATGGAGAATGGAGAGAGAAAGATGGTTGATATGAAACAACTAGGAGAAAACCTCACAGATTTATGTTTGATTTATTAGGGGAAAAAAGAGTCTGTGTTTATGTGTGGTTCCCTTTTGAGGGACTCATGACTTTAATCTATGGGAAAACTTCATTGAGGAAGTTGTTTCTGAAGCTCTGTTTACATACACCCCAATTTAAAGGCTCTGATAGGACATGTGACAAAGGGAATACGTGCCAAAAAGTCCATATAAGGGCATCTGTCACATTACTCCAGCTTCTAGGAAGCTCGAGTGGACACCCGGGGCACTGTGGCACATCGCCTCGTTCCCTTCTTAGGATTACATACGTAACCTGGTGTAGTTCCCTTTTCGAGCGCTCCCATAGCTTCAGTCATGACGCAGCATCGAGTTCCCTTCTAAGGGAATCGGGTTACATGTTGTAGTTCATGTGTGTATGCGTGCATGTATGTATTTGTGTGCATGCTAATATGAAAGCTGGCTGAATGAAATTTCCCTCCCCTGTCTAGTGGTTTTGTAGTGCCTGTTGAACAGCTCTTAAAGCTTATTTCTCTCCAGCCCTAATCAAACACACACACACACACACACAATCAAGGCCAACTGACCTCTCAGCTCTTTTGAAACACATAACCAACAATATATACTACATACACAATTCATCTACCAAATACACTCTGTATATCCATATGTCAAATGTCAACTAGACACTCTAATGTATCATGAGAAACATCACAACATATTCCAACAGTTATGATTTAGCTGCCATGTCTTTAGCCCTAGTGCCTAAATTAAAGTGAATGAGTTTATATGGCTTTTTCAACTCTGCAATGCGTTTCCAGGCATGCATCTGTGCCAGATTGATTTCGCCAACACATTTCTCATGAGAACTTAAACAAAAACAGGCAGGAAAGTGGAACTGGGACACAGCTCATACTAGAAGAGCCTGTTCCTTGGAAATGATTGTTTCCAACTGTCTGCTCACAAAACAGAAAAAAGTGTGGTCAATTTTTTAAATGGTTCTGATGGAGAAATTGTGATAGGGAAAGACAGACAGACAGGCGACAGACAGACGGACAGCTTACTAGATAGATAGACCCACAAACTATATGGCCAAAGGTTTATCCACATATGAACATCACATTTATATGTGCTTCTTCCCCAAACTGTTGTCACAAACTTGGAAGCACACAACTGTCTTTGTATGCTGTAGCATTACATTTTTCCTTCACTGCTACTAAGAGGCCCAAACCATGAAGACGGATTTGTGAAGGTTGATTTTGAAGAACTGGAGTGTCCTGCACAGAGCTCTGACTCTGACTTAACCCCACTGAACACCTCTGGGATGAACTGGAACACTGACTGCACCTCAGACCTCCTCACATGACATCAGTGTATGATCTCACTAATGCTCTAGTAACTGAATGAACACATGCTCCAAGATCTAGTGGAAAACTTCCCCATTAGTGTGGAGCTTATTATAATGGCAAAGAGGGAATACATTCGGAATGGCATGCTCAACAAGTACATATGGGTGTAATGCTCAGGTGTCCACAAACATTTAGCTGTATAGTGTAGAAAACAGGTGTGTAGCACAATGACAACATCTGTATTTGTTTAGTACTCCATATATCTGCATATACTGCAGGGAAGTAGTAGCTTGGTGGTTTGATTACTGCTTAGAAGGTTGTGAGTTCAAATCCCAGCACTGTTAAACTGCTGCTGTTGAGCCCCTGAGTAAGGCTTTTAATGCTCAACTGCTCTGATGTATAACTGAGATAAATGTAAGGGTGTCTAAATATCTGTATTCCAAATTTAACCCCAAAAAGGAGCTAGTTGAGTGCAGGCTCAACTAGAAGGGATTTAAGTAAAATCTTGAGGTCTAGAGATTTTAATAATGGAAATTATTCCCTTGCCTATGATATTTTTCTATTTCCCAAAATACAAACAAATTAAACCACTGCAAGCCTGACCAAGGATCATCATAACATGAACATGACCTTTGTTTGTACAACAAGCTTCATCAGATCACTCGCTTGCTCTCGCATGGAAATAAAAACCTCTCACTCATGAAAATTTTACTGTGTCCCACATGATCTCAGTCCTGATATATACCTCCAGCCACTCTGGAAACCCTTCTAAAAAATATCGGTATCTGTATTTCTATCAGTTTGAAAACATCCCTAATATACAGATTTGCTTTGTCACTAGCCAGCTTCTCTTACGCACACAACCACAGACATCACTAATATATCTCTGTTAGAACATGGCAACCTGCACCTCCGTCTAATAAATCCTTAATATGAAGTCTACAATAGGAAAAGCATAGCTGAGTTAACCGTGAAGCTCGGGACAGGACAGGGCTATGCATCAAGTGCACAGATAAATCCATCCTCTGTGATGCAACACATAGCTATATCGCATTTTCTCCTGATTGGTTTCCTTGCCACAGGGCTCCGTCCTATTTTAGATAAAATACCTCACTTGTTCCTTCCCTTTTCCCACATTCATTACAGCTGTAATACATTTACTGTCCAGTTCTGTACATTTATGCAGCCAATCAAGTGGCAGCAAAACAGTGTATAATATCATGCAGATACAGGTCAAGAGCTTCAGTTAATATTCCCAACAAACATCAGAATGCAGGGAAAAGGGTGAGGTCTGTGGATGTTGGTGCAAGAATGGCTGGTTCGAGTCCTCTTAGGATTGATCGCCTGGTATTTTCGCACACAACAGTCTCTGGAGTTTCCACAGAATGATATGAGAAAGAACGAGTGCGTCAGAATAGAGCCACCTACTGGTCACAAGATGTGTTCATTTTGATCCCAACTTCTGTATAAATTGTCTTAAAATCATGGGAGTGATCTGAAGATTCTGGAGGCATACAGAGTCGAATTATACCCAGTTTTACGACATCAGCTATTTTTAATTGTGTGTTAAGATGCTGTATTTTACAGACACATTGGACTATCATTATAAAACTGGTTAATAAGTGTCTTTGTCTTGTTCCATCTCCGATTTAAGTGCTTCCATGCTTGCTAAATAATGCATCATATCATTTTGCACATGCACTTAGAGTTCCTAAAGTCCTTGAACCTCCATAATCACTGCTCAGTTTTATGTTGTGATTTGAGAACTATTGATTCGAGAATTTAACTGTGCCGTGGTTCAAAAAAAAAAAAACCTGTTGTATGTAAAGAACAGGTAAAACACTTTAATATCAAATATTTAAATCTCATAAATAATATAATATTAATATTTTAGGGGAACGTTTAACACTTTCTCCCTGTGGTTCATGGGTTTTCTTCCAGGTACATGGGTTTCCTCCTCCAGTTCAAAGTCATGTGCTGTAGGCTGATTGGCATCTCTAAATTGTTCATAGTGTGAATGGGTGTGTGAGTGAGTGTATGATTGAGTGTGCCCTGCAAAGTGTTGGCACCTTTTCCAGGGTGTCCCCTACCTTGTGCCTTGGAACAGATTCCAGGTTCTCAGTGACCTTGTGTAAGATAAGCAGTTCAGAGCATGGATTTTTTGTTATTTCTCAGAATATCATACAATACTATCATACTTTGCTAATTCCCAGTTAAGTATCTTTGCAAATATTTAGCGTCAGTCTGAGGTCCTGAAGACGTCTCCTCTAACAGTCGCAGTGACGTATGGTGTTTAGTGTAGCTGGCTAAAAGCAATGGGATGAGTAATGACCGAAGATGAATGAACTGATCGTCCTAGATGAACCTAATTAATCAGGACAATGTTCTATTTAGATGTCAACATCACTAATGGTTTGACTGGACCCCTTTCAGATTCACCCTCATGCCCTTGTGTAGTTTGTAGTCAGTGATTGCCAGATGAAGACACCAGAAGCCACAAAGCAATAAACATCTGCTAAATAAATACGCTGAGCAAGAAGCAGACAGAATCACACCATCAAACATTGATGTACTAACTGGGTTTTATGCACCCATTCAATTAATTACTGAGGAGGCACACGACTTGCCATATAGGAAAAAGTTACTTACTGATAATTTAATTATGATTAAGTGATTAAAATGGTTATATAATGTACACTTATGTACATCAAGAAAAGGTGAAATTATTGCGAATTACAGTACCACTTAAGTAAATCCTTTTTAGACTCCTCTTGTTTAGCATATTTAGGTCAAATTTGTCAAACTTTTCCAAATAAAAAGGCTTTTTGTTTCACTACATCTATTTAGGCCACAAAATAATCTCAGCTGATTTTGACTAATCACATCTTATCTCCCAGACACATCTTATCAACTAGAGAATCAATCGTGAGTCTAGTTAGCTAGCTGATGAACGGTTGTTGTGTTTTAATTACAATACAAATCAAAACTTTTAAAAATCTGAGTGTCTTGTGTCTTTATGTGACAAAAAAAATGTAGTAGTGTAGATCAGGCAACTAGCTAGCTAGCTAGCTGATAAACAGTCTCATTCCTTATGCTGTGTTTGATAGATTTGGCAACTTTTACAGTATATTCTGTGAATTGCTAAGAAATTTACAATAGACTTTCATTTTGATGCTGACTTGTGTGACACAAAATGTAGTAGTGTAGCGGGGTAATTAGTCGGCTAGCTGTATGACAGGAGGATGTGCATGCTAACAGTGCTAACAGGTAAATAGGCAAATCTGGCAGGAAAAGATGTTTTCCTGGTATGTAGAAAGGGTTTTTAGTAGTTTCTTTGACAAAAATCAAATGAAGTCAATGTTCTACAATTTGCACTGCATTAAAATGACATCTTAGCAAGTCAAAATATCTTGAATTTAGTCAAATTCCTATTATTACACCGATTTCTTGACATTTCTTTACTCATTTCAAAACCTGACATGTTTTACTGGCTACCCCATCACCCCCCCACCCCCCACCCCGGCCACCAATTTTAAGCAATTCTTTTCTATAAGGAAGCCAAACTGTCTGCCAGTAGAAAAAGCTAATTCAAAGCTTGAAATGAGCAAAAGAACCTAAAATACAGAAAGAAATATTAGATCGAGTTGGCCATATTCAAGATATTTTCACTTGCTAGGATATCATTTTTGCAGTGCAGCTCGCCTACATGCGGTTTAAAATGAAAAGGAAAATTGATTCACACGACAAGCATTGAGAGCAAAAGAGGAAAAAAAAAGGTTGGAAATACTTTGTATCGGACGAAAACTCAGTATATGCAATGCAAAACAGGAGTGATGTTAGTGTTAGCAGGTTCTTTCCACGCTTGCTACCTCACACTGCTCGAAAGCAATAACTGAAGCTTGCAGTTACTTTATTTGCGAGAACATACATCTCTATAGCTTTACAGAAATGCTGGATTCAGACTCAGCGACACTGGAAACGATATAATTCACAAACCTTAGAATACTAATCAAAACATTTATTATTCTAGATAGGCATTGTAGGAGTACCATCTACTTTCAAACAGTCGTTTAAATTGGTGGCTTTTTATAATCAGCTCTGACTCTAAGAGCAAGTGTGTGACAAGAATAACAGCACTTCCTGTCCACACTGCAAAACATGACAGCAAGAGAAAAGATTTCGAATACAGTCAGATTTATCTAGTGTTTTCTGTTATAAGCTTAAAATGAACCCAATCTACGATTATTAAAATCTATTTCTTTACATTTTAAATTTCTTCTATTGTTCTGTTAGTAGATTAATTTAGGTTTTTTATAGAAATAAATGCTTAAAATTAGCTATATTATCTATCAGTAGAACGAGACTAATTCAATAGGTTTTAATAATGAGGGGTTCAAATGTGAAGAGCTGAAACTCTATTGTTCTTGTAGGAATTTTTTATTAACATTTTCTTTCTTTCTGTCTTTCTTTCTTTCTTACTTTGCTTGCTTTCTTGCTTGCTGCCATTACGCTGATGTGTGCAGACCAAACTCGAAGGGCTTCAAACTTTGAGGGAAAGTATGTAGTACTTCATCAACAGCAAAAAGTCTTGCCCCGATCATCCACACAGTGGCGCTACAGTGGTTGTCACTGTCTCAATGGATTTGACTTAATTTGACTTTAATTAATTAATTTTTTTTGAAAAACCAACCTTTGCCAGCTCTGTAACTTCACATTTTTCAACGGATCATCTTCAGTCAATGAAGACCAAAAGAAGACCGACATTTAAAAATTTCTGAGCTTTTATGATGGCAAGCACACCCCAATGAACATGATGTTATTTACCTTTAAAACATTTAGCAAACATTCTTATCCAGAGCAACTTACATTCATCTCATTTTATACAACTGAGCAATGGACGGTTAAGGGCCTTGTTCAGGGGTCCAGAAGTGACAGCTTGTTGGTCCTGGGATCTCAACCTTCTGATCAGTAGTCTTAACACTGAGCTAGTCAAAATCTATCCCAGAATCTATCTCTGGCATATTGATCCCAAACTTGGTGTGTTTTAACATAAAAACCATAACCTGAGTGTCACATTCTAGTCATGAGATATGAAAACTAATATTTTTGCTTCTAACTTAATGGTGGTATCTATAGATTCAATGAGGTATACAGAATCGATCATTCTGGGCATTGGCCATTTTGAACACACACGTGTGAGTTAAGACGCAGTGTTTTACCAAAGCAATGGAGTATCATTAGAAATCATCTTTGTCATTGTTTTGTTCTGTCTTTTAAGTGCTTACACACTGAATAATACAGCATATCATTTCACACATTCACTTAAAGTTCATAAAGTGCTTGAATCTCCTTAATTGCTGCCCACTGCTTTCTATTTTATAATAGAAAATACTAAATACATTTATTTATATTCAATATATATTCTCGCTTTGTGGCGAATAAAATCAGCCGAATACATATTTTGCAGCACTGCTGTTTTTTGTGTTATTTATTTATTTATTTATTTTTGCATTAGTGATAAAAAGTTCTGCTGCTGGCTTCCAGTCTGCTGTTTCTGAGTCATGAAAAATACTGACAGGCCAAATCAAAACCACATGAGGGCTTGCAAAAACCTTTTCTATGCAGGGGGGAAAAAAACCACAGGGAAAAAGAAAGAGTGTGAAAGAAGGTTGAGGATAATAGAGACAGAGGTGCAGAGACAGGAAAAGGAAAACACAGCGAAAAAAGAAAAAGAGTGTGAAAGAAGGTTGAGGATAATAGAGACAGAGGTGCAGAGACACAGAAAAAGACAAAGAAAGAAAAGATGAGAGGGGAGAAAGAAGAATGAGAGAGTGCGAGCGAGAAAGCAGTGAGGGAGTGAGAGCTTGAGATGATGCTATGAAAAGGAATGTGTGCTGAATTCCACAGTATCAGGAAATGAGCTGGAGCTATGCCTCGGAGAGAGACGGAAAAGAGATCGAGGCTGAAATTCAGGATTCATCACAAACACACACACACACACGCACACACACACACGCACACACACACAAACACCCTGTCCCTCCTCTGAGCATTAGAACGTCAAAGATATTGTTTCGTGTCACACTGTATATATCACACAAGGTGACATCCTACCTCTATTGTCTTTGAGATGAAGGGCAATCTTGGTGTCATCTGTGCACGACAAAAAAGAAATAAAATAAAAAAAATAAAATAAAATAAATAGAGAGACAGAGAGAGCGATAGAATGTGAGCAATATGAGAAGGGTCAGTTTATTTACTTTATATCCTGTCAAAAATCAATGCATTGCATGCACACACACACATACACACACACACACACAATTACAAATACAAAAAAATTGGTTATGTTAAAATGGCATTGTGGTCAGATTCTGTGCTTAATTCACTTTTCCACCTATACAGCAATAAAAGCGCAGACCAACCATGAAATTGAAACGAATATCCTCGGTGCGTTATTTACTCATTTGAAATCAATTCTGTTGCTCGAAATCAATTTCATTCCTTGCTGCATTCTGTATTCTTCAACCTTTCTCAATTCCACATGTGTGAGCTATTTACATAATATGGGATGAGAATTGCCTTGGTGTGTGTGTGTGTGTGTGTGCATGTGTTCATGAAACAGATGGACTTGGTGTAGGTATGATTTCTGAATTGAGAGATAATAGGCTTTCAACTGTAAACCGAATAGAAATGATGAAAATGATTTATCCTTGGTGACAAGAGGAAAAACGAGCAATGGATAAAACCTGCAAAGAGATAAGAGGATGAAAAAGCTCAAGAGAGAGAGAGAGAGAGAGAGAGAGAAATAAAGAGAGTGAGCTTTTAGCATTTAAACAGCTCTCCTGACCTGAACTAGATCTTAACACCTCTTCTGATCTGTCCTTTCTGATCTTTAGTAATTTGTGCCTGAGCGAGTGTGTGTGTGTGTGTGTGTGTGTGAGCAAGACAAGCAGCACACAGCAATCAGAACTCATTAATTCTCGTCAGAGTTATCTGTCTGAATCATGAAAAGGGTGAGATCCTGGTCACTTGGACGCCCTCACACATCAGGGCCACACTCGAGTAATCAGCGTAATGCTTAAAGGCCTTAAAGTGCTGTGTTTCTCGGCTGGAATCAGACAAATGTAGAACCAGAATATAAAACCGAGAGAGAGAGCGAGAGAGAGAGAGAGAGATTTGGGATTTTTTGGGATTCTCTGCCAATACCGAACGCTCGTTAAGTGTTAATGATCAGTTGGTGTCTCGCTGACCTAATGACTGTGACTGCTTTGATGAGGAAATCAATCCAGACTTTGCTTAAATATAATTAACGAGTCTACATGGCCTTTCCTGATTACGGAAGCAGAAAACACACAAACTACTCTCAGTATTACATCTAAAGTCAGACTGCATCCAAGGATGTCAGTGGCTTTCACAGTGACTTTAGCTCATCAGATAAAACACACACTGTATTGAGTGATGGAATCGATATGGCCAGACTAACATCTCTTTCTATATATATGTACTGTTATTGGCACTGTGTGCTCCTGTCTCACTCTCTCGCTGAGCCCTAAAGAAAAGGGGTGTGGCCTCTCTGCCTGTCAGTTACAATAAAGGAGGTGTGGCTTTTGATTTCCTAAAACAGTTAGTTTTCCAAATGTATGGAGCTATTTTAACGTAAATTGTATTTGCAATTGCGCTTTGTATTTGTGGAAACATAAATTGCGACATAGTTCAATGAAAATGCAAAGTGTCTATTATGTCTGTCAGTTTTCAAATGGAAAAAATCTCCCAAAATATAAACGCATTAGTCATTTAAACATCCCTGACCAGGACAAAGCTGTCAATGACGATGAATGAATGAATGAAAGAAGGAATGAATGACTGAATGAATGAGGAAACCCTCAATACACCATACTCTCTAATGTTCACAATGGCTTTACTTTATCTTGTAAAATTTCATATCTAACTGCTGGCTCCACCCACTATTGACACACACCTATACTCTTTAGTCTATACTTGTTGTATAAACTATGCCATTTAAAAGCAGTTTAGAAGCAGAACACGGTTCAGATAGAGGAAGCTGTAATGGAGAGAAAGAGATAGAGTGACAGAGAGAGAGAGAGAGAGAGAGAGAGCAAGAAAGAGAGAGATTGACAGAGAGAGATAGTTTCAAACATTTGAAAAGTCATTACAATTCACACAATATGCACATAAATAGTATGAAAATGTTCATTTTTTCCCTTAGTGCAGTTCCTCTTACCTTCTGTAGGCATGCTGGTAGGTGGATGGGATGTTGACTGGGTGGAATCAGCCTCTGTAACGGCTCTATTCCTCGTGGATGTCTTGGTCACTGATGCAGTGGTAGACGGTTCAAACTGAGTGGTGTTGATGATGTCGCATGTGTTGTCCTTTGTCTGAAAGAGTGAACATTAAACACAGAGGCGTACACAGAGAGAATAAAGCGATGCGAAAATGTTAAGCTAAATAAATAAATGAGCAGTGTTAAGATAATGACTACAGAGAGAGATAGATAGATAGATAGATAGATAGATAGATAGATAGATAGATAGATAGATAGATAGATAGATAGATAGATAGATAGATAGATAGATAGATAGATAGATAGATAGATAGATAGAAGACGAAAGTTCCTCTTTCTCCTATCAGACTACAACTGATGGCAGCCCTCATATGGTCATAGCAACAAGCCAGCAACACACACACACACACACAGACACAGACACACACAGACACACACACACCTCATCTGGGCAGCTGTTGTCAACCCAGTCCTGCCGATGGCGGTCAAAACCACTAGAGCATCTGAAATGAGACGAAACATCATTTCAAACACCATTAACATTAACATCACTATACCACATTACATTAACAACCAAGGTTTACTTTAACAATCTACTACACATAGACATATCTATCACATCAGAACCAACATCAGGGCGATGATGATATTATTATTATTATCATTATTATTATTATTATTATTATTATTATTACAGGTCGGTTCAAAAGTGCAATATACTCTGTCTTCCTGTTTTATGCTCATGTCCAAGTGTTTATTGTTTATACATATACACCAATCAGGCATAACATTATGACCACCTGCCTAATATTATGTATTGGTCCCCCTTGGTCCGCCCTGACCCATCATGCACTGTGTATTCTGACACCTTTCTATCAAAACCAGCATTAACTTCTTCAGTAATTTGTAACAGTAGCTCGTCTGTTGGATCGGATCACACGGACCAGCCTTCACTCCCCACGTGCATCAATGAGCCTTGGCTGCCCATGACGCTGTCGCTGGTTCACCACTGTTCCTTTCTTGGACCACTTTTGATAGATACTGACCACTGAAGACCGGGAACACCCCACAAGAGCTGCAGTTTTGGAGATGCTCTGATCCAGTGGTCTAGCCATCACAATTTGGCCCTTGTCAAACTCACTCAAATCCTTACGCTTGTCCATTTCTCCTGCTTCTAACACATCAACTTTGAGAACAAAATGTTCACTTGCTGCCTAATATATCCCACCCACTAACAGGTGCCATGATGAGGAGATAAGTCGGTGTATGTCCCTTATTTTTTGATTCAAGTCTTGCCTGTCTTGTCAATCAGTGGTTTCCCAAATTATCGTTTCTCTTATATATCCCATGTTCATTCATTCATTGGTTAATCTGCATTGGTAAATTCACATTAACTAATGAACGAATGAACTCCTTGAGTTCCTATATTTCCTGTTTCTGTGTTTACTTCTTTACTTAGACCCGTATCTGCATTCTTCTTTACAATGATGAATTATCCCAGTTTCATGTTGTTTGCCTGTTTTGACCCCCAGCACTGCCTTCAACTATGATTGTTGGATTATCCCGAATAAACCACACACCTCATCTACACACATGCTATAGCTGCGCTGTTCATGAACTGTTCCCAAACAGCTATTCGTTTTTTTTTTGCAGAAAACTTCCAGCCATAAAGACCCTGCTCTAAAGCCCAGTGGTCCATAACTATGCCCAAAAAAATTCAGAAATATATAACACACAATCACATTGATCCAAATTACATAAATCAAATTTATTTTATGGAAAGCTTATCCTACATATGGTCACTGGGAATCCATCAACCCATCACAGGGTACAATCATGCACACACCAGAGATAATTTAGAGATGCCCTGGAGGCAGGAATTAAACCCTCAACCCTGGAGGTTCTGAGTCAAGCATTGGATATAAGTTACAAAATATTTTGTAATTCAAAGCAAAGCATAATTAGGTGCCCTAACCTATTGCCTTGTTGTGTGTGTGTGTGTGTGTGTGTGTTTGTGTTTATATAATTAAACAAACTCTGTGCTGAAGCAAAAAATATTGGAATATTATAGTAAGAAGATAAAGAAAACATTAATTCAGGTATCTCAGTTGAGCTTGACAGCCTAATGAGAATTTTACAAATTTATAGTATGAAACAGAGTGACAGTCAATAATTAATCTTAAGTTAGCGCTTTCTCCTGTTCAAAATGGTGAAGGATCTGGAGGTAGTGGATCTCGGGAACACTGGGCCGAGAAATAGACCCTCAAAAGCACCATTCACAAACAGATTCACACCCAGGGGCAAATTATGGAGTAGCCCACCAATTCCTAACCGTGGTCTTGCAGCACTTTCTGTCCTTCAAATCACTATTTTCTTTAGTATTTTCAGTAATTTCTTTAACCCACTTTAATTAGAAATGAGTTGAGATACGTGTGTTGAGATAGGTAGCAGGGAAAACACTACAATTTGCAGGACAGGGGAAACTCTGTGACTAGTTTTTGCAAGAAGAACCACGAGGAACCCTGATGAACCCTTTCAGCAAAGACCTTAGAATCAGATTTGAAGCAGTTCCACTATCTACACCATTGCAGGCAACAGTAAACATGGTGAAACTATTACTTCAGCCTGGTCAGCTCTCAAACCTGTGTGCAGTTCTATAAATTTGTGAAACCCTACCCAGGCTTCCAGTCATGCATGTTTCTGTACTCTATTTGAAGTAAAATAATAAAAGTGAATGAAAATTAATTCAATTTTGCCATTGCTGATGCCAAAAATGCAGGAATCGTGATGAAACTGCAGGCAAAAGTTTCATCTTTTAAAAAACACCCAGTAAAAACATATACGTGATTACTTTCTATGATACCTGTACTGATGTTTGAATCAAAGAGAGCTTTGTGTGTTGTGTTGTGATGATGTCACCCAACACGTCTTGGCCCAAATCTGCGAAAAAATCTGCTGTAACTTAATCTGGAAAAACTGGAGGGACTGCTTTAAGCACTTGAACTTGGAGGTATAATCCTGAAGCCATTTCATTAGTCATCCAAGAGCATCATCGGTTTTCAGTTCAAGCTACACCCAATTTTTTTTTTCCCCATCCACCAAACTTAACCAAGCTTAAGCCTTTCTGTTCATGTCAGAAAAGCGGATTTAACAATCAGATCTGTTCACTGCACTATTCATGCTGTACAAAATAGCATGCTGGACATACAGTAGTGCTGGATGGAAGCGGGATAAAATGCTGTCAGTCAAACTATTTAACACTAAAGAAAAAAACACCCCAGTGGCCACATCCAGCCCAGTGTCTGAGTTGGCCTTGTGTCCAGATTTCAAATCCGACTGAACAACGTGTAATAGCTGACACATGACAGAGAAAATAAACTGTAAAAGTATATGTCTTTCACTCTATGCTGTGATTGACGCTTTACTATGCTAGGATGCTTGGCATTCCTGACACTGTAATTAATTTTATGGCCTTGCTTCCGCTTCAGCCCATTCCTCAATCTTCACACACTCCCTAGGTTCTTTTGTCCCTTTCTTCCCCTTTATCATCTCTCTCTCTCTCTCTCTCTCTTTCTGAAATACCAAGGCCAGACAGACCTCTCCTCTCACCCTGGTCTGAGAAGGTTAGCGAAACAAATGTGTTTGTAAAAGAGTGTGAATGTGCGGAGGTGGACGTCTGTACATGTGTGACTAGTCACTAGATCTGGCTTTGCTATTATATAATATGGCAGATGTGTGAGTGTTTAGTGTGAAATGTCAGCCAGGCATCATAACAAATGTGTGACCGCTGCTTCGCTTAGATTATTCTACCGAGGTCATCTTTCACTGTGCCTCATAAATCTCAAAAAAAAAAAGAGAAAAGAACAGCCTGTAAACAACAAAACCAAATCCCCCTTCAAGTCAATGAGGTGAGACAGATTTGTCTGTCTGTCTGGTGCTAACAGAAGAGATAGCTGGCATACGAATCTGGCGTCAGCTTGCCTGCTCCCAGAGTCTCGATCCTGCATGGCTCTGTGGATAAATACCTAGTTGCGATTTCACCACATTGTGCTGTTTGCATGTTAATATATGCTGATGCACACAGCTTGGCTCCTTTTTGTTGGAATTCAGTATGATTTGTGATGCACTGAAAGCCATGACGGGCTACAAATCTGATTATCTAGAGTCTGTTAGTCTGGAAATGACACTGAATCTTTTTATTAAGTTGCAAAGACTTATGTTTAACTATTTATTAAAGTTCATTGTTATAGAATGAGCTAATCACTGTTATCAGAGTATTTGCTCATCTTAATACCACCTAGAGCTTTCATACTATTCAAGAACTATTTCCTTTCTAATTTTCCTCATGAACACTCCTAATTTAGCTCAAGTCTGACCACATACATTAATCATTGGTGCAATGTCTAAAATATCTGCCAACCTTATTGCTACTGTACTCAAAAATATAGAAACAGATATTTATTTGCTTTTCCAGGGCTATAAAGCAAATGTTTTCAATTATTTTGGGGTTTCTCCTAAGTCTAAAACTTCCACTTCCCCCCTTTGTAGAGTTGGCAGTGTGTTTTGAATCATTGTCTTCCTGCATGATGAAGTTCCTCCCAATTAGATTGGATGCATTTCAGTGTAAATTAGCAGACAGAATGTTTCTGTAGACTTCTGAATTCATTCTGTTGCTACCACCATGAATGACGTCATCTATAAAGATTGGTGAGAATGTTCCAGAAGCAACCATGCAAGCTCCAAGCCATGACACTACCACCACCATGCTTTACACATGAGCTTGTATGTTTTGGATCATGAGCAGATCACTTCTTTCTCCACACTTTTCAGGTTTTTCCTAAAAGACAATTTTGTGTTTCAGCAATTTTGTGACTCGTCTCCGTATTTCTTTGTGAATTCCGCTCTGATCTTCTGTTTCTTACTGCTGATAAGGGTTTATATGATGTGGTGGGGTCTCTTTAATTTCTGCTCCCTGCCCTGTGGAGGTTGCTGGTGATGTTATTGACTGTTTTCTCTCACAATGTTTCTCTCACCAGCTGCTGTTTCGTCTCCCTTCGCCAAACTGTTCCATGTCTGATTGTTAGTAAACCAGTGGTTTCTTTCTTTTTCATAACAATCCAAATAGTAGTGACTATGCCATTATTCTGATGGATGGCTTGCTTTATTCCTGTAAACAGCTCTCTTGTCTTCATGATGGTTTACCCTTTTCAACATCAAATGCAGCCTTCACAGATAAAACCCAGGTCTCAAACTACGAGCAGACATTCAGTCTATTAACTGTTTACGCAATCAATCTAACCGGACACGCCTGGGCAAGAAGAAACATCTGTCAGACATGTGTTCCAATGTCTTTGATCGCTTGAAAAATGGATGGGCTCCAGGAAAATGGGCCATGTTAAAGTTGTTTAGTACATCTAGGTATCAATATCAGGAAATGAAGCTGAAATTCGGGTCTGTTTTTTCATATTCCACTTTTGATCTCAAACCCAAATGTCTTCAGCTAATAGCAAAAACAGAAGAATTGGTCTTGACATTGCACTGTGTTCGCCGGATCTCAATCCTGCTATGTGAGAGTTTGCACTGATTTATTCACCTTATTCAAAATACCAGTGGTAGAATATATTTTCGAAGAATGGCGCTCGCCTGCCTAGTACAACTCCAGAGACTTGTAAAATCTGTGCCAAGGAATGTTCCACCAAGACACTGTTTGTAGCTTGTCATCTTCCAACAGTGTTTTTAGTTTGTCTGCCTTTTTTAATTTCTGTGGACTCATCAGTAATCACTAATCAGCCTAGTTATCTGCTCTCTATTCTGAATTCCATCCAAGATATTTGCCAAACACCTGACTGAAGAAACTCGTACATTTTGGTTTTTAAACTCAGCGTACATCCTGTAGCGAAGACGTTGAAGTGAATGTTTTGGAATGTGCCACAAAGACCACTGCAACTCATCTGCTGCATCTCACATGGTGTGGTGTTAGCACTTATTCTGATTAAAGGTCAACATATTCAAGTCTGATTGCTGGTGAGACGGCCTTGCTCGCAAGTGTTATGTGCGTAAGCGTGTGTTAAACACAGCGACGCTGACACATTGACACGAAGCAACAAGCTGCCATAACGTGTGACGTGAAATTCGATCATTTTCATTCTTATAGAAAAGGCTTGAGGTTATTTTTCAGGATCCATCTGCGAGGCTTCTATTACTTACTGTCCTACCTAGACTCCTTTCATATTACTTACTGAATAATTCATATTAGGTATTGAAAAATATACTTATAAGCAGTAGAGCTTAAATCTAAATAAAAAAGCTGGCACTTTGCAGAAAATAGTGCTCCAGAAACTTGCTTACGTTAACAGCACAACCTTCGTCCAGAAAACAAAACAATTCTTTAATTAACAGCAGTGTTTCCAATTCGCCTTCAATTTATTGACCACCAGCTTAACAAAAGCAGCCATTTATTTTCTCCCATACCACTGAACATTATACAGAATTAAACAATGCTGCATAATACAACATTAATTAAACCACTGCTTAAACTGATTGGATAACTATTCTTTCCCAAATCTTATTTACTTTCTTTTTATATTATGATCCTACACACAGATATAGATCTCTACAAAGACACAACAACTTTCCTTTCCCGTAATGAAACTTCAGATTAAATGAATGAACTTCTGATGCGTATTTCATTACATTGTTAACATGCTGCGCGAATCGCTGTCCTGCTAAACAGCAGCTGAATCGAAATGAGTGAAACTGTGTGTTGTGCACGGTAGGAAGCTAACACACACTGTGGTCTGCTGGAGTAGTTTTGGTTAAGTGGGCAAACATTTAAGAAATTACGCTACATTGCCAAAAGCTTTGCAACACTCCTGTGCAGGCCAGTCAAGTTCCTCCACACCAAACTCTCTCATCCATGTCTTTATGGACCTTGCTTTGTGCACTGGTGTACAGTCATGTTGGAACAGGAAGGAGCCATCCCCAAACTGTTCCCACAAAGAAACTGTCCAAAATAACTTGGTATACTGAAGCATTAAGAGATCCCTGCACTGGAACCAAGGGGCCAAGCCCAACCCCTGAAAAACAAAACCTGAATTCAATGATTTGGAGGGGTGTCCCAAAACATTTGGCAATATTGTGTATGTACTGTATATGATAGAGAAATTGAGGGTTTGGCAAATTTAAAACCAATTATTAATACATCAACAATGCAAGCATGCATTCAATTTTCCTAGGCCTCATTAGCCATCCAGTATAAACCAAAAGCATGTGTCCATCAGAGCAGGTTATCTACTTTCTCGGAATGTAGTGGTCAAATGATTTGGGGATTTAATGAAAAGAATTGTAGAATTAAATGCACCAACATGTTCCTAGTCATGTAAGTTCCATGCGCCATGTTAATTTTGGTTTCGTCTCAAATTTGTGAAGTCACGTACGCCTATAGAGACACAATCATCAGGATTTGTGGTTGAAGTTCAGCACTAGTGAAAACTAAGCTTCTCTGCCCTCATAACTGATGCTGCACTGATAAATCCCTCATACTCTGATTAAAAAAAAAAAAAAACGCTCCACTGGATGAATCAGAAATCAGAGATAAAAAGGCAACATGGCACAGTTCACAGGATGATTCACACCAGCTGCATTATGTTAAATGGCACATATAGCATCATCCCACTTATCATATCAATTTTAAAAAGTATTTCCATCCATGCCTTAGTGATTAGTACGTTTGCCTCACACCGCTGGGGTTGTGGGCTTAATTCCTACCCCGTGTGTGGAGTTTACATTTCCTCTAGATACTCCCCTTTCCTTCTCCAGTCCAAAGTGTGTGTGTGTGTGTGTGTGATGGATTGGCACCCCATCCAGGGTGTCCTACCCCTCCTTGTGATTGGCTCCAGACTCCACTGCATAGGATAAGCAGTTAAAAAAATGGATAGATGAATTTCTATCCACACCAGCTAAATCAGTTGAGCATTAGAGATGCATCACATTTAAGCTTGCACACCTTTATGCTACACTGACACACCGAAACAAAAAACACACAAACATTCCAGTTATTCATTGCTTCACTCTGTCATGTGACATTTTAGCTGAATAGTTTTTTCTTTTTCTGTTTATTTTGCATTGTAGGCACTTTACATATTGTTTGGAAGATCACTGCCAAGCTCCCACTAACCCTCTCTGCTCCAGGGGTGCTGTATCATAGCTGCCCCTGTGCTCTGACCCCAACTTCTTCAGCTGGGATACGCGAAGAAAAGAATTCCACTGTGCTGTAATGTATGTGCAGCGATAATAAAGACTTCTACATCCCACTGCATTAGCACCGTCTTCATAATGTTAAAGTAGCTCTGCATCTACTATAGTGATCTTATCTCAATTCTTACAGTATATCCACTGACATCATCCTGTAGAGCAATGTGAGGTATAAATGCTAAGACTGGCTGAGAGGAGGAAGTGGTTGTCTGTGGGGATTTCTGAATGCACTTGAAGTAAACTTATTTGATTCACTGTTTAACATTAAACAGTTAATATCTCCTTCATATCAACAAAAAAGCCAAACATTTTAATTCATCCACTCGTACATGATAATCTAATACTGGATGTATGGTATATCCACTAAGATACTAAGATTCAAATCAGTATGCTTTTGATCCATCCGGTGTGGTTTAACACAACACTTAACACACTCTTACGTGACGAATCTGGGTGTAAATTTAGTGTGGTACAGAACACAGTGTGAGAATTTTTCAATATTTCCTGAAAATCCTCAGCATTGGCAGTCAGAAGAATTAACAGCAGGATTTCAGGAGAGTGATAAACAGAAGTAGTAATATGTGTGAGACATAGCGAGAGAAAAAAAAAAGAAGAAAAAGGGAGAGGGGAGAACACATCTGAGGAGACAAGATGAAAAAAGAGAGAGAGAGAGAGAGAGAGAGAGAAATGAGAACACAAGAGGAGATGAGTCAAAAGTAAAAGAGAAGGGAGTACAGGCACACACACACACACACACACACACGATAAAAGCACAAGAGCCTCTCAGTCAGTCTGTTTGATACTGAGTGCTTGTATTCTCTCAGTGTTGCCCTGCTCTCGTGTCAGACCTGTGATGGAGTGAGTGTGAAAAGGTCTGGGGCATAAAGGTGAAGTAGCACACATGAGTCAACAGGAAAGGAGACTCCTACTCTCCCTCCTCCTTCAGAGCCAAGGGCAAAGAATCAGCTGGGATGAAGGATGATACTCTAACCCACACTTCACACTCAGCGTGAGGTGAAAAATGCTAGAGGTGAAACCGAATACAAACTAAACCCACTACTTTTTGTCTTTTCTTTCTGTCCCTACCTGTTGAGTCGGTGACACCAGCTGCAGTTAAAGTTGATCTCGGCAGCGATGCAGGCGGAGCAGCTACGAAACTGGAGGCATGCTGTGGAGGAGAAACTAATCAGAGCCTGATAATAACTACACACAGATTCAGAAGACTGAAGGATCATTCATGCTCGCTCTGCGACCCTCATCTGGGTCTTCTCAAACTGCTGCTTATATACAATAATGTCATAAAGCTACACACACTAAGAGGAGAGCCTTATTCACTACATATACACAAGACAAGAATCACCAAGTATTGCTTTGATCAACAGGGAAAGAAAAACACCATAAAAAAGGTGGGAATCTGGGGAAAATACTCCATTATCCTCAGACTGAACCCACATTTTAGCAACCATCTGAAACCAGCTGTCCATATGCTCTTTAGACACAGCTCAGATGTAGTTGCACCAGTGTGGCTATAGATACTGACCAATGAGTTTCCAGTGTGAACCATTTTCATTAGGTTACTGGGTAAATTGATATAAATATTGTATTTTTTTTGTCCTGTTGCCTTTTATATAAACACCAATCAGGCATGACATTATGAGCACTGAGAGACACCTGTTAGTGGGTGGGATATATTAGACAGCAAGTGAACATTTTGTCCTCAAAGTTGATGCGTTAGAAGCAGGAAAAATGGACAAGTGTAAGGATTTGAGCGAGTTTGACGAGGGCCAAACTGTGATGGCTAGACCACTGGATCAGAGCATCTCCATAACTGCAGCTCTTGTGGGGTGTTCCCGGTCTACAGTGGTCAGTATCTATCCAAAGTATCCTTTAAGTCCTCTAAGCCCTTTAAGACCTGTAAGTACCCATTGAGGATCTGCTGCTAATATCTTGGTGCCAGATACCACAGCACACCTTCAGGGATCTAGTGGAGTCCATGCCTCGATGGGTCAGGGCTGTTTTGGCACCAAAATGGGGACCAACACAATATTAGGCAGGTGGTCATAATGTTATGCCTGATCAGTGTAAATATAATTTGGCTTCTGTGGCTTTCATTTAATTAAAATGTCTGAATAAGACATTTTGAAAAAGCAAGAAATATATTAAAAAATATATACTAAATACAATTTTTCGTACTCAGTAGAATAAAATTTTAAATAAAGTTTTACTTCCCATCTTTAAAGGCCCATTGCCTTTAAAAAACTCATTGTATTAAAGTGATTGTGAAGCTTGTGGCCAGAAAAGCGTATAAAACTTATCATGATTCGTGCAAAACGTATCTTTCTGCAACTGCATCACAGCCAGCGACTTACAAAGTAAAAGCTTTAATGCAGGTCTGAATGCAAATCATAATTCATGGAAATTCAGCAGCAGTACATGTAAGTAACTCTACTTATTTTATCAACCTGCGCTGTGTATATAAAATGCTATATACATACACTACCAGTCAACAGTTTGGACACATCTTCTAATTCCATGGTCTTTCCTGATGTTTATTTCTTTCTACATTGTAAAACAATGCTGAAGGCGGCCGAAATACACAATAATGTCGTTTGAACAGTTGATATTGAGATATGTCTGCTACTGATGCTCTGTAAAGCCTTCATAACGGCTCTAATCTGAGGTGCTGTTAATTGGTGATTTCTGAGGCTGGTAACTCTAAATGAACTTCTCCTCTGCAGCAGAGGTCAGTTTTGGGCTTGCTTTACTGGGATGGACTTCATGTGAACCAGTTTCATCATGGTGCTTGATGGGTTTTGCAAATGCACTTGACAATACTGTTCTTGCAAGAACTATTCCAGAACACCTGACCTTCGTGTCTTAAAATAACAACTGACTGTTTTTTGTTGTCATTACATATGGATTACTTAAGTCCATGTGTGTTATTTCATAGTTTTGAAATCTCCAGTATTGTTCTAGAATGTAGAAAATAAATCCCTAAACAAAAAACATTGAATTAGAAGGTGTGTCCAAACTTTTGACTGGTAGTGTATATATATATATATAAACTAACGTGAAATAGAGAAAGTACAAGGAAGCAGCTCTGAATCTCTGACCTCACAGCAATTAAACTGCCTCTCTCAATTCGAATTGATGCTCTAAAGACAGAGTAGGACATGATGCTGCCAGAGAATTGGCCAGTGTGATAAATTTGACTGCTATACTGACAAAACAGGCATCCAGCTGCATCCAGCTGTTCTTTGTTTCAAGTGTGTTATTGTGTGAGTTTTCTTACTAGGAAGTGGCATCATTTCCACAGCTGTGCTGTTTGTGATTTTGGTCTTGAGTAACTCCACACGGTGATACTCGTAGATGGTCTTCCTCCGAACATCTACACACACACACACACACACACAGTCAGTAAATGTGAGATTAACACAAGTAGAAGAGAGATAAATGCTTTTCAGATTTCACCCCATTGTTTCCATGTGTTTTTTCTCCTGCTAAAATGCCCCATATTTCATCATTTTTCCTCCAGCAGAGGAGGGGAATGAGATGAATGTGATTTATTTTGCATGCAAAAGGCTTGTTTTTAAAGATTCATCTTAAATCAGAAACACTTCCAACAATGTATCACTGCATGTTTTTTTTTAGTGTATGTGAAATAAATCACTTTAAATTTCTCTCTCTCACACACACGCACGCACACACACACACACACACACACACACACACACACACGCACACACACACGCACACAATGGTACACAAAGTTACACACACGCACTGTCATGCACACACACACACACACGCACACACACAGACACACACACACACAATGGTACACAAAGTTACACATACGCACTGACACATATGTGCACACACACATACATGCAGACTCACACAGTTCTCTCTCACTCTCGCTCACACACACATACACACATGCACACACACAGAGACAGTTACACAAGTTACACATGCATCGTCACACACTCAAACTTACACACACACATGAGCACACACAAATTTATTCATGTTACACACACTCTCAAACACACATACGTGCACACACACACACACACACAGTTACACAAGTTACACACGCACCGTCACACACTCAAACACACACACACACACGCACACATACACACACTCACTCAAACACACTCACATAAAGTTACACGCACACACTGACACAAGCTCAAACACACGTGCACACACACACAAATTTACACAAGTCACACACACACACACACGCTGTCACACACTCAAACACACGCACACAGTTACACAAGTAACAAATGCACCATCACACACACACACACACACTGCTGAATTAGTTTAACCATTTAGGCAAATTGCATTACAACGTACAGTGAAACAAATAGGAAGGAACTAATAAAGAGATTTTCTGCGTGCCTGACAGCTAGACATTTTTAATTGTCACGACGTCCTATATTCAAATCAATTAACTCCACCAGCTCTAAATTCCTCGGGGTAAAATGTGTGTGGCCTTCCATCTGCCAAATCATGCATGGAATTGCGGCATATTGACGGGATACAGAATTATCCATAATTTCATTTCCTCTTTACTCCCAGTAAGACAATACAAGCAAACCACAGAAACCTGAACAGAAAGCCCACCACCCAGTGAGCTCTATAGAAAAAAACACTCCATGTAAAATATAGGGAGCGTAATGTTCACTTCCTGGCTTGCAACTTTTCATGGATCAGTGGTGTTTCCTTTCCTTTCTGCCTGTAGAGAAAAACTCTCAAGACACAGCATGGATCCAGAACAAAGCTCAGAACACAGGAAGAGATCAGCGCTTCACTGCAGTCATCCTGAATGACTGTTAATTGCTCTGATATTTCTTTCCTTAGTAGAATTTCTTTCTAAGAATCTTTACATTTGTGTCATTCAGCAGAAACCCTTATCTAGAATGACCTACATTTTTATCTCATTTTATAGAACTGAGCAACTGAGGGTTAAGTTCCTTGCACAGGCGCCCAGCAGGGGCATCTTGGTGGTCCTGGGAACCTTCCAATCAGTAGTCCAACATCTTAACCACTAGGCTAACCACATCCCTTATCTTAAAAACCTTATCATGTAGGAAGTTTTATTAAAACAACCTCACATCCTAGCATTCACTGGGTACGTTCATCCATAGCCTGAGACCACGGACAACAACAACAACGGAACACCACAGGAGGTCTTTTTTTTACCGGCAGCCATCAAACTCTATAACTCCTTCCCTTTCAGTAGGGAGCAGAGCTGACACAATCAACACTGATATTATATATCCCAATTTCACAATAATTACAATATGTAGCTCAAGTGGTTAAGGCTCTGGAAGATCAGGGCTCAAGCCCCATCACTGCAAAGCTGCCACTGCTGGGCCCTTGAGCAAGGCCCCCAACCCACCCAGCTCCAGGGGCGCTGCATCATGGCTGACCCTGTGCTCTGACCCCAAGAATTTCACTGTGCAGTAATGTATATGTGACAAATAAAGACTATTTAATATAATACCATGTGCAATATGAACCACATGGTTGGTTGTATTACCAGGTTGCTCATGTATCCACAGCTGTTTAGATCTACTGACATTCACATAACATCTTTTGATCTCATGAGAAATGATCAAATTTTCTTTCACAGCATGCCTAAATTTGTGGGGTGAAATACTGCAGGTATAAATGCTAAGCCTTTCTTCAAATCTAATAATCCCTAACCTCCATCTTTAATTTTTTTTTTGCTGCAGAATTATTATCTATTTTTAATGGTGTGTAAAATAATGTTCCATTTCTAGCTCTATAGACAAGCTGTTAAAGAGACGTTGCCTTTTTCTCTCATACCTTCACAATGTCTGTATTTTATTATCCGTGTATCCATAGCGTTATACATGTCACGGTATATATTTATTACTTAGTGACTCTAGTGACGGTAGTCACTCGCTTTCTCTTCTACACACACGCTGTGAGCAGAAAGTGAGATTTACAGATGAGAAAAACGTTGGCATTTGTTGTGAAGGCAGGTATGCAAGTGTGTGTGTGTGTGTCTCCCGCTGATAGTTTTAGTGCAGGAAATTGAAGCTTGTTCAGTGAAGGATGTTCTGTAGGTTAAAAGCCTTTTCCGGGAGGTAATTACCTGGCCAGTCTGTGTGGCGTCACAGGCCTCCTGTGTGCCATGCTGACATTTTGCCTGCAGATGTGTGTGTGTGTGTGTGTGTTTGTGTGTGCATTCATATGTGTGTGCATATGTGTTTTGCAGTTTAATGAGTTTCCATTCCATAATTAGTAATAACAGGTCAGACCAAAACATCTATCTTTCTATTCTCTTCCAACACTTTAGTGCTGTCACTATATTGTTGCCTTACACACTTTATCAATCTCTCTCATTCTCTCTCTCTCTGCCCTCTCTCTCTCCTCTATCTCTCTCTTTTTCTCTTTCTCTCCACTATCTCTCTTCCCTCTCATTTTCTTTTTCTCTCTCTCTCCCCTCTCTTTCTCTCGCTCTCTCTATCTGTCTCTCCTCTATCTCTCTCTTCTCTTTCTCTCGCTCTCTTAATCTCTCTTGCCTCTCATTCTCTCTCTCTCTATCTCTCTCCCCTCTCTTTCTCTGGCCCTGTCTCTCCTCTATCCCTCTCTTCTCTTTCTCTCGCTCTCTTAATCTCTCTCCCCTCTCATTCTCTCTCTCTCCTCTCTCTATCTCTGGCTCTGTCTCTCTCCGCTCTCTCTCCCCTCTCATTCTCTCTCTTCCGTCTCTTTCTCACTCTCTCTTCTCTCTCTCTCTCTCTCTCTCTCTCTATCTTCTCTCACTCTCTCTCTCTCTCCCCTCTCTTTCTCTCGATCTCCTCTCTTTTTCCCCACTCTCTCCTCTCTCTTGCCCCTCTCTCTCTTCCCCACCCTCTCTTTTTCCCCTCTCTCTCCTCTCTCTCTCTCCACTGGGCAATAGTGACAAGCCAGAAGACAGACAGGGTGAGACCAGAAGATGCAAATGTTGCCCTTTCACAGCTGGCAAAACACACACACACACACACACACACACACACACACATGCACACACACCACACACAAACACACGCACATGCACACACACCACACACACAAACACACACACATGCACACGCACACACACACCACACACACAAACACACACTGGGGTAAATATAAACCTGTGATCCATACTATTCTGACAGCAAATACAGTAACATGTCCTCTCTTGTCATTCCTCCTCATACGGCTTTATTGTCAGCTGCTCTCTCCAGTGTGGCTCAGTTCCGGGTCCCTGCTGAGCTAAACTGCAGCATCAAAGGATTTCTATCCTTAAGCAGACAGACAGCTTAGGGGCTAGAGGGACTTTAACATCCCCCAATCCTTTCTTCAGAAAATCCTATTTGGAAGAAGGCTATGATAACAACCATAATGCATCATCTATAATCTCTTCAAGCAGCCAATTGTGTGGCAGCAGCACGATGCATATAATCAGGCCGATATAGGAAAAAAGGTTCGGTTAATATCAGAATAATGTTCCAAATATATATGAGCCCACTGTCTCAGTGTCTGTGGTTGCTGGTGGCACAAACACACACCACTACTGCTCACATAAACACTTGCTCTTGTACACAATGCACACATACATGTTTTTTTAGTAACCTGGAAATTACTAGAGGAGGTACACGAGCCGCAACAGCAGAAAACCACATCAAGTTTCCACTTCTGTTGGCCAAGAGCGGAAATCTGCAGGCTCAGGCACACAGAAACTGTCCTTAAGATCCAGCATAGAGAATGAAGCCAATTGTCATCCGTTTACTTGTTGCTATTTACCACTCGTTTTTTACCTTGGAATCCACAAGAGTGTGCAAATTTCATTGTACAAGGAAAGCTCATGCATATTAAATTAAAATAATCGAATCTTAAAGACCGTCCTGTCTTCGTCCCTCGACTCCAATTCACAATATGCTCATCCTGAACATCTTCTCAACGCGCTGTAATCACAGACTTGTCCTCTTATAGAGGAGTAATTATTTATAATCCCACTATCCGGTGTCATACAGAGGAGGATGGGCTTCGTTTTTCCTCCAAGTTTCTTCAAGGTTTCTTCCTAGTGTCGCTCGTCTCAGGGAGTTTATTCTTGCTACTGTTGCCTCTGGCTTGCTCATTAAGTGTCTAAATATAAATCTACCTCTACATTTCTGTAAAAGCTGCTTTGCGTGAGAATCAGTAACTGATGCGTAATCCCTTTTGATTATTTAGAGTGTAATGTGTTGTGACGACTGACACGATGCAGATCCGACCCTTAAACACGTTTATTATTATATTATATTAAATAATATAATAATAGTTATTCTAATAATAAGTATAGTTATTCTTATGAATGTTTATTGGGAATAGTTTCCTAAGTTAAAGACATAGCAATAAGAGACTAATACATTTTAATAGTTTGCACGTTGATAGAAACCTTTCAACAATTTATTAAACAGAATAAGGTACATGGATAGAATTACACTTTTAGCACTGACTGTTATCTTATGGAGTCAGATAATTAATTCTCTATATTGGCATCAACATTAAGCTGCCTTTATTTCCATCCTTGGTTATAGAAAAACAGCAGATTAAATAATATAGTTTTTCAGTCCTACACTGTCGCCTCTGGCTTGCTAGATCTACCTGCTCTGTGTGACAGACTATTACTAAAAGCTCTGTAGAAACAAATCGATGCATAATCCCTCTTGATTATTTCAAGCGCCACATAACCGACATGTTTTATGCCTGAAATAGTTGCAATGACTGACACGACGCCTCAGATCGGACCTATAAACACAGGCCATGTCTTCACACATCTCACTCACTTCTGCCCCAATATTGGCACTGAGTACCATAAGAACACACTGCCACACTCTCAGCTACATTGTTATGGCAGGTCATTACAAGTGCCAGATGACATTTTAATGAGAAACAATGAAGTGTTAATGACTGACTATGCTACACCACCCTGTGTCTAACATCTCCGCTGTGCCTTTGCCAAGCATAACATTCTGCTCATCCATGCTGTTGATGAAGCACGAGGCAGAGGTTTAAATAATGGAGCGCGATGATCTCAATAAACTTTCATCAACTGTTTATGACAGCGTGAAACGATCTGCACTCTGTACACACTTCTTACTGCGGAAAAAAAAATATCCCCTACTGTATGTTTTGCATAAGAGTCAGATCTCCTCGCAGAGAGAAGCTTAGCTCAGCACTATTACACTTTGCTATTTTGCTGAGCAGTTCCCCTGAGACAGCATATGGAACTGCCTGACTGCACAGCATATTTTCTTAGTCCTTTTTTAATAGTACTGCGTTCTTTCCGATATCAATTTATAGTTTCAGATGCATACTGGCCAAGCGTTGAGGCAAGCAGCATTTCGGATTGGTTAGCTTGGGTGACATGCAGCAAAACTGTAGCTTCAGAGCTGAGGCAGCATAATTTTGTCTCTGTACTTCAGTGAAGATCTCAGAATTGCTACATAAACATGGTTTAAGGATCTGTTTTAAAAGCCAATGTAAATAAATTCTAATACCAGTAATAGAGCAGCAGGGTGGAGTGTCTCGACTCGAGTCATGTCTGAGTGCAAAAGCCACATGTTTATTTAAGAAAGTATCACAAATGAAAGGTTTGTGGGAATGTCTACAGAGCGGCATTTTCCACATGAAGGTCATATCTACATCTGTCTGTCTGTCTGTCCGTCCGTCCGTCCCTCCGTCCGTCTATCTATCTATCTATCTATCTATCTATCTATCTATCTATCTATCTATCTATCTATCTATCTTGTCTGCCTGTCTTTCTATCTATCTATCTATCTATCTATCTATCTATCTATCTATCTATCTATCTATCTATCTATCTATCTATCTATCTATCTATCTTGTCTGTCTGCCTGTCTTTCTTTCTTTCTTTCTTTCTTCTATCTATCTATCTATCTATCTATCTATCTATCTATCTATCTATCTATCTATCTATCTATCTATCTTGTCTGTCTGCCTGTCTTTCTATCTATCTATCTATCTATCTATCTATCTATCTATCTATCTATCTATCTATCTATCTATCTATCTATCTTGTCTGTCTGCCTGTCTTTCTTTCTTCTATCTATCTATCTATCTATCTATCTATCTATCTATCTATCTATCTATCTATCTATCTATCTATCTATCTTGTCTGTCTGCCTGTCTTTCTTTCTTTCTTCTATCTATCTATCTATCTATCTATCTATCTATCTATCTATCTATCTATCTATCTATCTATCTATCTTGTCTGTCTGCCTGTCTTTCTTTCTTTCTTTCTTTCTTCTATCTATCTATCTATCTATCTATCTATCTATCAATCAATCAATCTATCTATCTATCTATCTGTCTGTCTGTCTGTCTGTCTGTCTGTCTGTCTGTCTGTCTGTCTATCTATCTATCTATCTATCTATCTATCTATCTATCTATCTATCTATCTATCTATCTATCTAGCTTGTCTGTCTGCCTGTCTTTCTTTCTTTCTTTCTTTCTTTCTTTCTTTCTTTCTTTCTTTCTTTCTTTCTTCTATCTATCTATCTATCTATCTATCTATCTATCTATCTATCTATCTATCTATCTATCTATCTATCTATCTGTCTGTCTGTCTATCTATCTCTCTGGTAAAAAAGAGTTAAATAAGCAGGTGATATTTTAACCATCTTGCACCTCTTCATTCATGACAATATCACTAGAATATCAACACACAATGCAGTGAAAGAGAAAACAGAAAGTCTACCGTCATTTTAGACAGCTGCTTATTTCTAATACGGCATTCAATGAATCGGCAAATCTGCAAGTGAACCTTGTTAAAAAGAAATCACCGCACACACTTCGTTCTTAAAGGGAATTAAGATAAGTACGTGTTTTATAATTAGCTTTTTAATCACAGTTATGTTTTCTAAGCTTCGAATTATGAATTTATTTATTTTTTTCAGCACCACAAGATGAACCTTTTACAGTCTCAGCTTTAAAAAAGAAAAAGAAAAAATATTAATCCTAAGGCATTTTATTCAGTAAATGCTCTCTTTTATTCCTAAAATACGATAAAAGTCAAAGAGTAAAAATCATGTAGTTACTAAAGGAAGAAATATAACTCTGGGCACAATTTTTTTTTTTTTTTAGGGGTTATGATTTTTTTTTCTTCTTTGCTTAAAAGTAATGACACCCTTTACGAAACCTATAATCACACCAGAACTAACAGCCTATAATTCCAGTAATCTACTCTAACTTAGTTGTAACCTAATTAAACTAATAATTATTACTGTAAAAGCATGAAGAATGGGAATTTGAGGCTCATCCACAGATTCTTGTCTAAGTTTTACTAAAGAAAATGTTGATCACGTTCAACTGTATATTCTTAAATATGTGGTCATGCTCTTTTTGGTTTCTAATTGCATTTAAGCCAAAATATTGGCTACAAATGATTTAATTCTCAGCTTAAGCATTAATAAGAACGAATAAGCACTACTATTATTTATTACTCAGCTTAGAAACTGAACTCTTACGCACAGACAGGCAGAAAGGACTCGGAGGAATTTCTTCTCATCTTTAATATTTCATCATAAAGTTGCTTGGATTTACACAATTTCTGCCATCCTGAAAGAAGAAGCTCTGAAAGAATGCCACGTTTTTACAGAGGCTGAGAGTAATGGGTGCTCAATGTGCTGTTATAACGGCTGTATGACTTACTCGGAATTTGTTGGATCCTGTGAACCACCACAAAGGCGTCCGAGAGGCCCACCTTCACTGGATGATTAACAGAGCTGATCTGAGCGATCGGAATAGGAACCTGAGACCAGAACAAAAACCAAAATAAAAGTAGGCATAAATGTAAATACAGATTCAGATTCAAATTAAAATTTGACAGGTCACATATACAAGCATACAACCATTCATTTAATATCAAGAGGAATGCTTTTTCAAGCTGTCTCACAGATAGATAGATAGATAGATAGATAGATAGATAGATAGATAGATAGATAGATAGATAGATAGATAGATAGATAGATAGATAGATAGATAGATAGATAGATAGATAGATAGATAGGAAATTCCAGATATCCAGCAGCAATAGAGACAGTAACACAAAGACACTGTATGTCTTACATATAGTCAGTATACACAGGGTAATGTGATAACTGACCAGAAGTTACTAGTACAATGCTAAGAACAAAAACTACATTTATATAAGAAGCATATAAATAAAGCATATAACTCACAGTTATAAGAGTAATATAATAAGATTATAATATTAATTATAATATAATTATAATAAGAGAAATTAGGTCATAAAAGTAAAAAGAAAAAAAAGAAGAGAATTTGACCAAAAATAGAATTAGAATAAACACAGAATTTACAAGTAAGTAAGGTAAAAAAAAAAAAAAATAGAAAATATAATAAATGAATACAGAAAGGTCACAGAACAGTATGATTATTATGAATAAAGTGCAGACTGTGTGCAATTTTTGTGCAATGTCACACACACACACACACGCACACACACCTGTACACAGGCCTCACAAGCACTTAGTCATTGAGCAGTAACACTCACTATGGTCCTGCTTAAACTCGCCCAGCTGTATATTCTTGTTTACTGCTATTCTGGATTTTGTTCTATGAATTTTGATGTTTGCTAAACACCTGAGCTCTCCTTGTTCTGGGATAAAGTTTATGTATACTGTTTTGTATTTGTCATTTATAACACTTCATACTGCACTTCATACCGTACATACTGCATTGCATCTGTTTCAGCAGTCCGTACCTGACACCTTCAGACTCCTAAACCACAGCGAACTGTAGAATGTGATTTGCCTCATTAGATATAAACTTGAGCTTAGTTCTGTGGTTTATTTATTATTTTTTAGGTTTATTTCTTTTTTCAGTATACAGTGGAACCTCCGCATTTGTCGAAAATTTGTGTTGTGAAATGAATTTTCCCATAAGAGATAGAAATAGCCTTTATTTGTCACATATACCTTACTGCAAAGTGAAATTCTTTCTTCACATATCCCAGCCTTGGAGGTTGGGGTCTGAGCACAGGGTCAGCCATGATACAGCACCCCTGGAGCAGAGAGTGTTAAGGGCTTTGAACCCCTTATCTTCCGGTCAACAACCCAGAGCCTTAATCACTTTAGCCACCACCATGGCGCAAGTGGTTAAGTTAATGTAGAAGCAGATAATCCATTCTGGTCACCAAAAATATTAGCAATATTCCCAATACGAAGCAACTGTATGGCTGCTTACAAAGAACTGACCCAAGCCGAGCATTCCATGTCAAGGGTCCTCACAGGAAGTCGTGCCACCAAGCTTGGGCTTAAAATAGAACAGACCACCCATGGCACCAATCTGTCAACCAAAAAAACAAGTGAAAAATCACCTAGCTTTTGAACTCTTGCTGAAGGCAACGTTGGTATCGTGGGTTACTCTTTCGAAACAGCTTTCACTGACTGAAAAAAAAATCTGTAAAATTCGTAAACTCGCTTCGGTTGTTTTCGCTTGGCTTTTTACTGATGCAAACAAGTTTCTCGGGCATACATGCAACTTAGCCGCTGTACGGTTTGTCCGTATGCCCAAAATGCTCCGCATGCTGAGGAAAATTCGTAAGGGGGAGCATTCGTATGCCGAGGTTGTATATAGATTGACGTTTTATTGTAAGAGCAAAATAATTCAGTGTTTTTAGTGAAAGTTGCAGTGAAAGACTTAAACACTAAAATTGCAATATGTACGTTAATGTAATACCATGTGCAATAACAAATCATGTGCAATATGTTCTTAGTTCTTTTGTGTACATTTTGTACATATAGAATATTGCATTTATATTTATTTCTCTTGTAATCTGAAGCAGTCTCTGGCAAAGGAATTTCATTCAGCATTAATAAAGTTCTATCTAATTGAATCTTATCTTGTCTTATGAACCTGTCATAATGCTGAACATGCTAAATAAATAAATGACATTATGTTAGCTGTCACATTTCAATCAGGTTTCTGGCCAAGCAAAACATGGGACTGGGCGTCACATTTCAGCTTCCATTAGTGCAGTTTGGGAGGTAATAAAAGTATAATTTGTCCACCTCTGACATGTATTATTTGTTTCAATGTCAGATTCACCCATAGTGCTGTCGGGGCCGAGCCCAGAGGGGCAAAATGAAATAAAGCACGGAACATCAGGGTAAAATAAATTCCCCTGGATTAGACAAGAAAGTGAATCCTCTAATAAATTAGAAATAACGTGATTAACTTATCTTGGAATTTTCAAGAAAACTCATTTCCCAAATATTCAGTGGCTCTTAAAGAAAATATGCGACAGAAGATTTGAAACTGTGCAAGGAAACCTCTCTAAAATGAAATAAATAACTGTCATGATATACAACATGGCACAAGTAATTCATATTTAATGTGTTCCAGATAAATCTGTCTTTCTTACTTCTATTTAATTCTAATTTAATAGTCTGGCAGCTGTTCTGCCAAAAAACTCATTCTTCGATATTTTTCTATCCTTCGAATGAAAAATGGTTCAGTCACTGCTTTCACGTCTAATAAAGGTATGGAGAGATCCTACAGGCACACAGGAAACCGATTGGAAGACTGAACAGATGGGGTGATGCTGCTATATTTACAGAAGCCCTGTTAATCAACAGAGAAATTGAATTTTCAGTCATGGCGCATGTCACGTAATAACAAGAAGTAAGGCTTTATTGCTTTACCAGCTATTGCTGAGAGGAATTTGTATTTTACACAGCCAAAATGAGAGAACAGAGAGAAGCAAAGCGCACACACACACACACACACACAGAGAGAGAGAGAGAGAGAGAAAGAGAGAGAGAGAGAGAGAGATGGCCAAAAAGGTGAAGGACAAGCAATATACTGTAAATGAGAGATACTAAGTTATAACTATTATACTGAGGGAAAAAATACAACAAGGAGAGAGTAAATGGTGAAGAACATCTGACCTCCTTGTAAGCGAAGATAATTCTGCCATCACTGTGTAGTGTGGCCTGAAATGTGAAGCTGCCCAGATTATATGAGTCCTGCAGGTGAACGTGATCCCACTGAACCACCAGGGCAGTGCCTGCAACCACACACACACACACACAACAATGCAGCAATAAATGTAGTGCCTGAATGTATATAAAACCTAGCTCAGTATGATTTCTATTCCCCATAGTGAACATCAAACTATTATGAAGTTGTTATATAGATAGACAGACAGATAGATAGATAGATAGATAGATAGACAGACAGATAGATAGATAGATAGATAGATAGATAGATAGATAGATAGATAGATAGATAGATAGATAGATAGATAGATAGATAGATAGATAGATAGATAGATAGATAGATAGACTTTACTGATCCCATGAGGGCAGCTTAGTCAGTTACAACATACAACACACAAAGATTTTCAATGTAAATTAGATGTATTAGTAGATGAGATAGCTTTGTGCCCTAAACAGAAGTGTGCATGAACTATAATATTGAACTGGTTGAACTGCACCATTACAGTTGATGTGTGTAGAAATTTCACCTGTACAATATGTAGCTGTAGCTTATAAAATGGTGAGTGCATGTAAGAACATAAACCTTTGTGTATACAGTAATGGCAGTGACAAGTCCAGGGCTTGGAGTAATGCAAACAGCTCAGAATATAAGCAAAAATAATTGCCAGTGTGCATGATACGTTCGTTCTACTACACAGTGAAACTCTCCGTGTCTCTGTGCAGCCTAAAGCATATGTGTAAGGAGGATGTGCTACAACAACATGTTTTTGTGGCATTCTTTACTTGGATAATCCCCAGATTTTTAGGGCGCATGGAATTCACGTCACTCCACTTGATTCTAAGTATCAGAATGCTCCAGCATGGCCACTCTACCCCAATTATATTGCTAACAAATATTGCTCACTGATTAGTGTATTATGTCCTGCTGTTATGTCAAGCACATTTCATTACGTTCTGCAATTTCATCGATCTGTTTTGATTAAGCCCTGAAATTATTCCCATAACTTAATACTTTGGCTGATTTATTTCTTTTGGCACAGAGAGACAGAGATGATTTATTGATTACCTCTCTGCTAGTGCTTGCATGTGCGTGTGTGTGTCTGTGTGTGTGTGTAGTAGTAGTAGTAGAGAGTAGTGCCTCCCTTTGTGCAGGGACACTAGAAAATCAACAGGCCATGAATCATACCATTGTCAAAATAAATGACTGTTGAGTTTCGGGACAGACTGGGGTCGAAGTTTGCCATGAGGGGGGCGATGTACTGTGTGGCTGTCAGCATTCTGTGCACCACATCTCCCGTGTAAATAAAGCCTGCAACATAAAAGGACAACAGGTCAAATGTTACTTAAACATTATTAATGATCTTGTATTAAGCCACCATAATGTAGGCATTGCAATTACAAGGCTAAACATTGTTCTGTTTCCCATGAGGCGACTCTGAATGCTGAGAGGCATTTCCTTTCTCCTCGTGTCCATCTGAACGCTTATCTATCAGCTGTGTTTTTGTGTGATTCAGTCCTGCTCATGTGTGAACAGCAGATAAAGCCATGTGCAGCTCTGAAGGCCAGTCAGCTCTGCATTCAGTCCCTCACACCAATGCAGCAAATGTGGAAAACACTCTGGAAATATTGATGTCATTCCTCACAGTGATGATTAAATGAGGATGGGTTTTTTTCAGGCTGAAGACAAATGAATCAATACCTAACGACTTCTACTACTACTACTACTACTACTACTAGTAGTGTTACTCCCACTCCCACTCCCTACTCTAGTTATTACTTCCTTATTATTGCTAGATTCTACTACTACTAGTACTGGTGCAATAACTACTGCTATTATACTACACTATACTATAGCTATTACTACTTCTACTACTAGTACTTTAACTACTCCTACAACACCTTTTACTACTACTACTATACAATTCAATTCAATTTATTTGTATCATGCTTTTAACAATGGACATTGCCTCAAAGCAGCTTTACAGAAGTATACTGTAGAAACATTAAAAAATGATTAAGTTTAAAGTTAAGTAACTATTCATCCCTAATATTTATCCCTAATGAGCAGGCCTGAGGCGACGGTGGCAAGGAAAAACTCTCTGAGATGATTTGAGGAAGAAACACTGAGAGGAACCAGACTCAGAAAGGAACCTCATCCTCATTTGGGTGACACTGGACAGTAAATAATGGACATGTTGATAATGTCCTTTCTACAACCGCAACCAAGAGCTCTTGAGGAACTAATAGGTCAGTGTAGTTTCTGAGTTCATTATTGACTTAGCACTAATTCCTTCCTGCCGAAAGCTGACTGATGGAACGGCAGATCAAAGACTACTGGTGTTACTTTCAGTAGCAACACTTCCTCTGCTGCTGTTCTTTTGGCTGCTCCCTGTTCGGGGTCGCCACAGCAGATCATCTGGTCCGCATGTTTTGATTTGGCACAGGTTTTACGCCTTCCTGTCGCAACCCTCCCATTTTTTAATCCGGGCTTGGGACCGGCACTGAAAGTTAACGCTTCAGTGGCTAGGTCAGCACCCTGCCCCGGAATAGAACCTGGGCCACAGCAATGAGAGCATGGGATCCTGCCGCTGGACTACCAGGAGGCTCACAACAACTACTACTACTACTAACTATAGCAATTGCTACTTCCACTATTAATACAACAACCACTCCCATAACACCATTTACTACTACTACTACTATTAGTACTACTACATCTCCTGCTGCTACAACAACAAATACTACTTCTAATTACTTTGCTACTACTTCCACATGACTAAAACAACAACAAAGAACAAAAAATTGATAAATTCTGTATTTTCACTAGAACCGCCACTAATACAACACTAACTACAACTTATGCTATTGCTACTACCACCTACTACATAAAACATGAATAAACAAATAAATAATACTAAATAATGGTAAAAGGACCTTCTCATAATTCAAGGTTACTTCACTGCATTAACAAAAGATGCACAATCAGACAAATGCACACATACAGAGCTGGTGTAACAGATACTGTGAGGTGGATGCTGACAGAATGACAATCCCATGTTACTGTTATTGATTGATAACCGGTGTAAATGTCAGCCCAGGGTAGCCAGTGTCGGAAGAATACCGGTGTCTAGCACAAAGCCTATATTTGTCCAATTACTCCTTCTTTCCCATGTCTCCATCCTGGCAGACAGACGGAACTAATTAGCTGTAACTAATTAGCTGCATAATCTCTATCCCTGATTCCCATTCAGTAAATTTCCCTCATCATTCAGTAAAACATACACACACACACAAAGACATTAGGCCTTTCACAGTTATGACATTTTGTCTGATTAATTACCATCCCTTATAGTCACAATTAACAACTTCATTGTGTAATCTACGAACTAATCAAATGCCAAACAATTGTGAGCACACACACACTTAATGAGCACACACACACATTTATCAACACTGAACAGGAACATAAGAGATGACACACAAACAATAGTTTAATACACACAGTATACTATATTAACTTTATATTATATTAACGTCATCTACCTTTTTTTTTAACCATATTTTACTGTTTTTATGGCAAACCGTAGTTACAAGTAATGTATAGATCAAGGCTTTTTTCTGAGAAAATAATCTGAATATGATGGACATTCATGCTGCCTCACTCACACACACACAAAGAACTGG